>NC_143026.1:91724820-91739820 GCF_057628025.1 Oncorhynchus mykiss | reverse complement strand
TGAAACCAAGTACAGTGCTCAAGTGGAGTGCTTAGCAACTGTCAGACAGACATGAGCCTGCCTCCCCCCCCCCCCCCCCCCCCCGCTCCCTTTAGAGTGCACTTTGGCTCCAGAGAGGTCACATGGTCTGCAGTCTGTACAATGTCTAATGGTGATTAATACTGGCTAGATAAATGAGTCATCTCAACAATGTGAATGGTCCACCAGTTGAGATTACAGAAATGCTAATAAGGAAAAGGTGATATTAAAGCTGTCATGTTTATATCAGAGAAAAAATAACAGATATTAGTATCTTCCTTCTTGGCCTGGCTCCACGGGGGGCAAAATTAGGGCTTAGCTCCCTCAGTTGAAACTTGAGCCCTCCTCAGCTTTATTTGTACGTAGCCCATCTGTAAATAGCCCACCCAATCCACCTACCTCATCCCCATATTGTTTTTATTTACTTTTCTGCTCTTCTTCTGCTCACAGTTGTAAATGAGAACTTGTTCTCAACTAACTTACCTTGTTAAAATAATGGTGAAATATATATATATTTTTTAAGTAATGTCCCTATATAAAAACAGCAAAAAAAAATGTAATGATTGAGTGACATGTTGGCAGGAAATCTTTATCTCCGCTGCGCTGTCAGCACCACGGACAGAGCGTTCCACTGGTTGGTTAGGTAGGCTATGGAAAGACACTGGGTGGTTAGGTAGGCTATGGAAAGACACTGGGTGGTTAGGTAGGCTATGGAAAGACACTGGGTGGTTAGGTAGGCTATGGAAAGACACTGGGTGGTTAGGTAGGCTATGGAAAGACACTGGGTGGTTAGGTAGGCTATGGAAAGACACTGGGTGGTTAGGTAGGCTATGGAAAGACACTGGGTGGTTAGGTAGGCTATGGAAAGACACTGGGTGGTTAGGTAGGCTATGGAAAGACACTGGGTGGTTAGGTAGGCTATGGAAAGACACTGGGTGGTTAGGTAGGCTATGGAAAGACACTGGGTGGTTAGGTAGGCTATGGAAAGACACTGGATGGTTAGGTAGGCTATGGAAAGACACTGGGTGGTTAGGTAGGCTATGGAAAGACACTGGGTGGTTAGGTAGGCTATGGAAAGACACTGGGTGGTTAGGTAGGCTATGGGAAAAACACTGGGTAGTTAGGTAGGCTATGGAAAGACACTGGGTGGTTAGGTAGGCTATGGAAAGACACTGGGTGGTTAGGTAGGCTATGGAAAGACACTGGGTGGTTAGGTAGGCTATGGAAAGACACTGGGTGGTTAGGTAGGCTATGGGAAAAACACTGGGTATTTAGGTAGGCTATGGAAAGACACTGGGTGGTTAGGTAGGCTATGGAAAGACACTGGGTGGTTGGGTAGGCTATGGAAAGACACTGGGTGGTTAGGTAGGCTATGGAAAGACACTGGGTGGTTAGGTAGGCTATGGAAAGACACTGGGTGGTTAGGTAGGCTATGGAAAGACACTGGGTGGTTAGGTAGACTATGGAAAGACACTGGGTGGTTAGGTAGGCTATGGGAAAAACACTGGGTATTTAGGTAGGCTATGGAAAGACACTGGGTGGTCAGGTAGGCTATGGAAAGACACTGGGTGGTTAGGTAGGCTATGGAAAGACACTGGGTGGTTAGGTAGGCTATGGAAAGACACTGGGTGGTTAGGTAGGCTATGGAAAGACACTGGGTGGTTAGGTAGGCTATGGAAAGACACTGGGTGGTTAGGTAGACTATGGAAAGACACTGGGTGGTTAGGTAGGCTATGGGAAAAACACTGGGTATTTAGGTAGGCTATGGAAAGACACTGGGTGGTCAGGTAGGCTATGGAAAGACACTGGGTGGTTAGGTAGGCTATGGAAAGACACTGGGTGGTTAGGTAGGCTATGGAAAGACACTGGGTGGTTAGGTAGGCTATGGAAAGACACTGGGTGGTTAGGTAGGCTATGGAAAGACACTGGGTGGTTAGGTAGGCTATGGAAAGACACTGGGTGGTTAGGTAGGCTATGGAAAGACACTGGGTGGTTAGGTAGGCTATGGAAAGACACTGGGTGGTTAGGTAGGCTATGGAAAGACACTGGGTGGTTAGGTAGGCTATGGAAAAACACTGGGTGGTTAGGTAGGCTATGGAAAGACACTGGGTGGTTAGGTAGGCTATGGAAAGACACTGGGTGGTTAGGCAGGCTATGGAAAGACACTGGGTGGTTAGGTAGGCTATGGAAAGACACAGGGTGGTTAGGTAGGCTATGGGAAAAACACTGGGTAGTTAGGTAGGCTATGGAAAGACACTGGGTGGTTAGGTAGGCTATGGAAAGACACTGGGTGGTTAGGTAGGCTATGGAAAGACACTGGGTGGTTAGGTAGGTTATGGAAAGACACTGGGTGGTTAGGTAGGCTATGGAAAGACACTGGGTGGTTAGGTAGGCTATTGAAAGACACTGGATGGTTAGGTAGGCTATGGAAAGACACTGGTATTGAAAGACCCCTCACCTATTTCACCTGCCCCCTTGGTCTCTTTATCCTGCCGTTGGGTCTGGATCCTTAAATTAATTTGGATAAAAATGACATATAGTGGTACAAATGTATGAAATGATGGTAAACCCACATCATTATGATCAGGTCATGTACCGTTAATCTTACAATTAATTATGACCACATGACCTGTTAGATGTACACACACACACACACACACACACACACACACACACACACACACACACACACACACACACACACACACACACACACACACACACACACAGACACACACACAGACACACACCTGTAGCCTCCTCATGCTTGATTACACCTCTGAGTGAACCTCCTATGCTACACTGCATGAAGGGATGGGGTATCACCCCTACCTCCGTCTGCATCCTAAATCGCACCCTATTCTCTATACAGCAGCGCGCAGTATAGGTGAGCCCTGGTACTGGTCAAAAGTAGTGCACTATATAGGGGACAGGGGACCATGTAGGACGCAGACTTCAGTGCAACACAGTGCCATTCCATAACGAACACTACAGAACACGACACACGACACACAACGGCACGCCAGAAGACCCAAGTGTTCAGCCACAGTCTCCAACGTCCATCAGACGCAGGTCACTCACAGTGAGGCAACAGAACGTGGCAGGCGTGCAGGGAAGAAGAAGAAGAAAAAGAAGAAGAGGGAATGAAAGGACCCCCCCCCCCCCCCCCAACCCCCTTTGTCTAGCAAAGAGACCATTTATGCTGCTTGAATATGAGCCAAGGACAAGTCACCTCTCTCAATGTCCGCTCCATCAGGCTATACATTCGATAGTTGTTGATATTAAACTGCAAGCAAACGGTCCTTTTCATTCCAATAAACCACTCTCAAAACTCAACACTCCCAAAACTCTCAACACTCTGAAAGCAATAAAATCTTCTCCAGGTCTGGCCTTGCTTGCTCCAGGGGAGAAGGGGGAATAATGCCACAGCTATCTATTGCTACCTAACGGAAATATGCTGCCATACCATTTAAAATGACCCCAATAGCTCAGACTTTATGTTTGCTGCACCCTCATCACTGCCTTCCCAGCCTCCTTAGCTAAGCTGACAGAAATGTTGACCCACTCCAAAAGGTGAGCTCTGCAAAAGATGAATACATGTGTAATACTTGTCACTTTAATTGGCTATGGTTGTACCAAGAAAATGTGGATAAGAAATGGTACAACCGCTTGGCTGAACGTGATAACAATTCGAATTTAAATGTAGTATAGTATATTTAGCTGACAGAATTATCTTGAGAAACATTTTTCCGGTTCAGTCTTGTACGGACGTTCCTCTATTTCACCTCTGTGGCCATGTATTGACCAAATAAACCAGACAAACACCTTAAATGATCATGATACTGTAATACGTGTAATAACATAAAACATACCCGACCCCTGATAATATACAGGTTAAGAGCGATCTACTGTGTTTTTTTCCAGACACTTTCCTCTAGGCTTTGAAGCTGTAAGGACTCATCGATGTAATTGGTAAAGAGCCCATCTTATCTAGAAGGACGTCATAACTAAAACAGATTTGTAGATAATGATCCTCCTCTTATTGACATTATCTAATGCTGATACGAATTCCATTTGAAAGATATTAAAAAAATTATACAAAAAATTATATATATATATATATATATATATATATACAGTGGGGCAAAAAAGTATTAAGTCAGCCACCAATTGTGCAAGTTCTCCCATTTAAAAAGATGAGAGAGGCCTGTAATTTTCATCATAGGTACACTTCAACTATGACAGACAAAATGAGAAAATCCAGAAAATCACATTGTAGGAATTTTTATGAATTTATTTGATATTAACCATAATTAAAAAATAAGTATTTGGTCAATAACCAAAGTTTATCTCAATACTTTGTTAAATACCCTTTGTTGGCAATGAAAGAGGTCAAACGTTTTCTGTAAGTCTTCACAAGGTTTTCACACACTGTTGCTGGTATTTTGGCCCATTCCTCCATGCAGATCTCCTCTAGAGCAGTGATGTTTTGGGGCTGTTGCTGGGCAACACGGACTTTCAACTCCCTCCAAAGATTTTCTATGGGGTTGAGATCTGGAGACTGGCTAGGCCACTCCAGGACCTTGAAATGCCTCTTACGAAGCCACTCCTTCATTGCCACTCAAAATCTCACGATACATGGCCCCATTCATTCTTTCCTTTACACGGATCAGTCGTCCTGGTCCCTTTGCAGAAAAACAGCCCCAAAGCATAATGTTTTTACCCCCATGCTTCACAGTAGGTATGGTGTTCTTTGGATGCAACTCAGCATTCTTTGTTCTCCAAACACGACGAGTTGAGTTTTTACCAAAAAGTTATATTTTGGTTTCATCTGACCATATGACATTCTCCCAATCTTCTTCTGGATCATCCAAATGCTCTCTAGCAAACTTCAGAACTGAAGCAGGGGGACACGTCTGGCACTGCAGGATTTGAGTCCCTGGCGGCGTAGTGTGTTACTGATGGTAGGCTTTGTTACTTTGGTCCCAGCTCTCTGCAGGTCATTCACTAGGTCTCCCCGTGTGGTTTTGCTCACCATTCTTGTGATCATTTTGACCCCACGGGGTGAGATCTTGCGTGGAGCCCCAGATCGAGGGAGATTATCAGTGGTCTTGTATGTCTTCCATTTCCTAATAATTGCTCACACAGTTGATTTCTTCAAACCAAGCTGCTTACCTATTGCAGATTCAGTCTTCCCAGCCTGGTGCAGGTCTACAATTTTGTTTCTGGTGTCCTTTGACAGCTCTTTGGTCTTGGCCATAGTGGAGTTTGGAGTGTGACTGTTTGAGGTTGTGGACAGGTGTCTTTTATACTGATAACAAGTTCAAACAGGTGCCATTAATACAGGTAACGAGTGGAGGACAGAGGAGCCTCTTAAAGAAGAAGTTACATGTCTGTGAGAGCCAGAAATCTTGCTTGTTTGTAGGTGACCAAATACTTATTTTCCACCATAATTTGTAAATAAATTCATAAAAAATCCTACAATGTGATTTTCTGGATTTTTTTTCTCATTTTGTCTGTCATAGTTGAAGTGTACCTATGATGAAAATTACAGGCCTCTCTCATCTTTATAAGTGGGAGAACTTGCACAATCGGTGGCTGACTAAATACTTTTTTGCCCCACTGTAGGTGGAAATCTGTCCTTTGGTCTGATGAGTCCAAATTTTTTATTTTTGGTTCCAACCGCTGTGTCTTTGTGAGTCTCAGAGTAGGTGAACGGATGATCTCCACATGTGTGGTTCCCACCGTGATGCATGGAGGAGGTGTGATGATGCTTTGCTGGTGACACTGTCTGTGATGTATTTAGAATTCAAGGGACACTTAAGCAGCATGGCTACTACAGCATTCTACAACGATACGCCATCCCATCTGGTTTACACTTTTTCAACAGGACAATGACCCAACACACCTCCAGGCTGGGTAAGTATTTGACCAAGAAGGAGAGTGATGGAGTGCTGTATCAGATGACCTGGCCTCCACAATCCACAAACCTCAACCCAATTGAGGTGGTTTGGGACGAGTTGGACCTCAGAATGAAGGAAAAGCAACCAACAAGTGCTCAGCATATGTGGGAACTCCTTCAAGACTGTTGGAAAAGCATTCCAGGTGAAGCTGGTTGAGAGAATGTCAAGAGTGTGCGCAGCTGTCATGAAGGCAGAGGGTGGCTACTATGAAGAATCTCAAATCTAAACCATATTTGGCAAAATGTTAATATTTTACACACATAGTCTGTCAATTTAGTGTTTTGTGTTCAATGACGTGTTACCAGGTGTGGAAGTTAGTGAAAAGGGGAGACTTGGTACAGTATGTTTCATCAATCTGTACCTGCATCCAAGTTTATAGAGAGCGGAACACAGGAACACATTAGTGCTCTCTCTGGTGGTGGAAGAAAGGCCAAGGTCAATGAGAGACAGAGAGATGGAGAGAGAGAGAGAGAGAGCGAGAGAGGGGGGGAGAGAAGAAGAGAGAGAGGGACCCATCCTGTGACCTAAGAAGCATTCACAAGATGCTCAAACCTAATGGTCCGAAACTAAACCACACAACACTGGACATTATGGAACACAAAGTTTTTACTAAGTCTTCCTGGTCTGAGGTCGTCTGCCTTTGGACTAAAGAGCAGGAATCCAGACTTCACTAAATAAATCAGAAATACAGACAGACATGGTTATCCTTCAAGAAACATGCTATAGAGGACACGGCCCCACTGGTTGCCCTCTAGGTTACGGAGAGATCTGGTAGACTAGGAGTCAAACAAGGACGGGACTCAGTGGGGTATGCTAATTTGGTATAGATCAGATCAGACAGTCTATTAAATTAATGAAAACAGGAGCATTTCACATCTGGTTAGAAATAAATAGGTAAAGTATCTCAACAGATCAAAATGTCCTCCTTGTGCTACCTATATCCCCCCCCCCCACTAGAATCCCCATACTTTAACACGGACAGCTTCTCCATCCTAGAGGGGGGAATCAACCATTTCCAGGCCCAGGGACATGTACTAGTCTGTGGCGACCTAAATGTCAGAACTGGACCAGAACCTGACACTCAGCACACAGGGGGGATAAACACCTTTCTGAAGGTGACAGCATTCCCTCACCAATATGCCCCCGTAAACACAACTACAACAAAACAACTATCAAAAACATATTACTAACCCTGTGGCCCTGTCACATGTTGGGTCTGTACATAGTCAATGGTCGTCTCCGAGAGGGCTCTTACGGTAGGTACATCTATAGCTTATCTCTATGCAGTAGTACTGTAGACTACTTTATCACTGACCTCAACCCAGAGTCTCTCTCGGAGCGTTCACAGTCAGCCCACTGACACCCCTATCAGATCACAGCAAACTCACACTCTACTTGAACAGAGCAATACTTTTAACAACGAGGCCGGACAAACTGCATGCTATTAAGACATGCTAAAGAGATGGAAGGAAGGTAGTGTAGAAACCTACCAAAAAAACTATTGGCCAAAAACAAATCCAATCTCTCCTAAACCACCTTCTGGACAACATCCCTTGCAATAGTGAAGGTGTTAACGTAGGAAGGATGAACAGTATGTTCGACCTATCATCTGACATGTCAAATTTAAATTTCAGCAGAACTCTTAAGAAAACTAACAAGAATGAGACATGTTTTTAATGAAGAATGCAAAAACCTAAGAAACAAATTGAGAAACCTATCCAACCAAAAACATAGAGACCCAGAAAACCTGAGTCTAACGCCTTCACTTTGGTGAATCACTAAAACAATACAGAAATACACTATGGAAAAAGAAGGAACAGCACATCAGGCATCAGCTCAATGTAAATGAAGAATCCATAGACTCTAACCACTTCTGGGAAAATTGGAACACACTAAACAAACAACAACACGAAGAGTTATCTATCCAAAACAGAGATGTGTGGATAAACCACTTCTCCAATCCTTTTGACTCTATAACAAAGAACCAGCAGCAAAAACATATACACGATAATTTACTAAATGTAGAATCAACTATTAAAGACTACCAGAACCCACTGGATTACATTGGATAAACTACAGGACAAAATACAAACCCTCCAACTTAAAAAGGCCAGTGTTGTTGATGGTATCCTAAACAAAATCATAAAATATACAGACCACAAATTCAAATGGGCTATTTTTAAACTCTTCGACATTATCCTCAGCTCTGGCATCTTCCCCAACATTTGGAACCAAGGTCTGATCACCCCAATCCACAGAAGTGGAGATAAAATTTTCCACAATAATTACAGTTCAATCTGGGTCAACAGCAATCTTGGGAAAATCCTCTGCAGTGAAAACAATGTCCTGAGCAAATGTCAAATTGGCTTCATACCAAAATACCATAAGACAGACAACACCCTAATTGGCAAACAAACAAGCCGAAAATAAAGTTTTTTCATGTTTTGTTGAGTTCCAAAAAGCTTTTGACTTAAAGGGTCTGCTGTACAAATTAATGGAAAGTGGTGTTAGAGGAAAAACACACAACGTTATAAAATCTGTGTACACAAACAACAGGTCTGCAGTTAAAATTGCAGATAAACAAACATATTTCTATCCTCAGGGCCCGAGGGTGAGACACGGATGCTGCTTAAGCCCCACCCTCTTCAACATTTATATCAATAAATTGGCGAGGGCACGAGAACAGTCTGCAGCACCTTACTGGACTCAGAAATCAAATGTCTACAGTTTGCTGTGTACAACCACTTAAAACGACGCAACACAAAGCACTCACCTACAAAGAGCTGAACCTGGAGAAGAGTCCCCTCAGCCAGCTCTGTTCACAAACACAAACAGACCCTACAGAGCCCCAGGACAGCGACACAATTAGACCCAACCAAATTATGAGAAAGCAAAAAGATAACTGTTTGACATACTGGAAAGAATTAACAAACCAAAAAAAAATACCAAATTGAAATTCTATCTTTCCCTAAACAGAGAGTTCGCCATAGGCAGACCTATCTCTAAAGAGAAGAGAGGCTATGTGCACACTACTCACAACATTAGGTAGAAACTCAGCTGCACTTCCTAATCTCCTGCCAAATGTATGACCATATTAGAGACACATATTTCCCACAGATCACACGGACCCAGAAAGGAAACAAATCAAACATTGATAACTCCGTATTATTTGTTAGGGGAAATAAAGCAGTGTGCAAACCCAGCAGCAAGATTTGTGGCCCGTTGCCATCAGAAAAGGGCAACCAGTGGAACACAAACAACATTGTAAATAGCACCAATATTTATCTGTCTATTTATCATCCCCTACTATTCATACTACAACTATTTGAACAGGGCTAAAACACGTAGCTGATAATATATAATAATAATTATCTCTCTCTCTCTCTCTCTCTCTCTCTCTCTCTCAAATTCAAGCTCAAAATCAAATTCAAGCTGCTTTATTGGCATGAAAAACATTGTGTCAATATTGCCAAAGCAACAATGTATACAATATACATTGTAATTAAATTATAAACAATAACAAATAATAATATAAATTGGTAGTAAATAATACAAAATTAAATACAAAATTATAACAATAAAATGGTAACAGTCAATGGTAGCATGTTATGTAAGAAATTTACAAATATAAATATGGAAAATGAAACTATAACTAACTTATAACTAAATAACGGTCATCTTCACCATTACATCAGTACTATAACTACTATCTGTAACGCTCAAAGAGTGAATGGGTGTGGAGTCAGGTGCAGAGAGCAGAGGATTCGGGAAAAACACGCTTTTATGTCCAACCGAAAACGTACAATGGGTAACGCCAAACACAGGAGCAATACACTCCACCCAAGTACACACTGGTATCTCACCGGACAGCGAAAAACCCACAATAATAAAGACCACCTCTTTACATGACAGTAACAAGCCCGCACAAACACAGGCGGGCTAACCAAACTTAAATAACACCAACCCAAAAACCCAAACAAGGAACAGGTGAAAACAATTAGACAAAACCAAACGAAAAGGGGAAAAGGGATCGGTGGCAGCTAGTAGACCGGCCACGACGACCGCCGAGCGCCACCCGAACAGGAAGGGGAGACACCTTCGGTGGCAGCTAGTAGACCGGCGACGACGACCGCCGAGCGCCACCCGAACAGGAAGGGGAGTCACCTTCGGTGGCAGCTAGGAGACCAGCGACGACGACCGCCGAGCGCCACCCGAACAGGAAGGGGAGTCACCTTCAGTGGCAGCTAGTAGACCGGCGACGACGACCGCCAAGCGCCACCCGAACAGGAAGGGGAGCCACCTTTGGTGGCAGCTAGTAGACCGGCGACGACGACCGCCGAGCGCCACCCGAACAGGAAGGGGAGCCACCTTCGGTGGCAGTTAGTAGACCGGCGACGACGACCGCCGAGCGCCACCCGAACAGGAAGGGGAGCCACCTTCGGTGATATTCGTGACACTATCATCATTACCACTACTACTACCACCACCATCACTAAACTTCTATCATTACCATTACCACCCATACCACTACTAGTTGGAATGATAAACAACAATAATAATAGTAATAACAATAATAGTAATAATAAGTAAGTTACTGCTTACTATGCAGATGTTATTATTCAGTGTCCCTCAGGCTATGGCAGGAAAATACATATTTGGGTTTAACAAGTTAAAATTTGGAATAAATATAGTCATTTCTGTGAGTAATGAATCTCTTTGTGAGGAATATTTCTCACTGTAAAGGAGAAAGTGCATCTCTGTCTCTACCTCCCCTGACTTGCAGTGACCACATACACGCTCCTCTTTGGGTAGCCATGTCTTTTTATGCCTGTTTCTATTGCTAATCGGTGGTCACTCAGCCTGTACTTGGTAAGGATCTGTCTCTGCTTCGTATCTCTGACAGAGTAGAGATAATCAGCCAATTCATATTCTCTTTTTAGGGCCAGAAAGCAATTTAGTCGGCTTTGGGACTTTGTTTCGTTTTTTCCAATGTTGTAAATATGAGTCCTTTGATTGGTTCATGATTTTGTTTATTGGAATTCTTTCTTTTGAAGCAGTGCTGGTGTCAGCTTGGTTGGTGAGGTCCAACACCAGCTGACTGAGAGGGCTCGTTTCTGGGCTCAGCTTGGTTGGTGAGGTCCAACACCAGCTGACTGAGAGGGCTCGTTTCTGGGCTCAGCTTGGTTGGTGAGGTCCAACACCAGCTGACTGAGAGGGCTTGTTTCTGGGCTCAGCTTGGTTGGTGAGGTCCAACACCAGCTGACTGAGAGGGCTCGTTTCTGGGCTCAGCTTGGTTGGTGAGGTCCAACACCAGCTGACTGAGAGGGCTCGTTTCTGGGCTCAGCACTTTGTAACGGATCTCTTCGTCGTCTGACGACGAGTATGAAATATCGGACCAATGCGCAGCGTGGCAAGTGTCCATGTTAATTTATTTTAAAAAAAATAATTAATTAAAAAATAACGAAGTGAATGGAAGAAACGAAACAGTTCTGCAAGGTGACATACACTAAACAGAAAATAACTACCCACAAATCATAGTGGGAACACAGGCTACCTAAGTTTGGTTCTCAATCAGAGACAACGGTTGACAGCTGCCTCTGATTGGGAACCATACCAGGTCAAAAGCAGAAATACAAAACATAGAACAAAAACATTGAATGCCCACACCAACTCACGCCCTGACCAAACTAAAACAGAGACATAAAAAAGGAACTAAGGTGAGGATGCGAAAATCTTGGGTTTGAAGTGTGTTAAATAGCAGACTTGAACTTGGACTTTAATTTAGATGTAGCCAACATTTTTATGATATTTTCTGTATTTTCATTATTACTGGAAACTGGCCCAATTCTGCCCTACATGCATAAGTTGGTGTATTTCTCTGGACTTGTAGAATTTTGCGACAGAATTCTGCATGTAGGGCTTCAATTGGATATTTGTCCCACATTTTAAAGTCCAGTTTATTTTTATTTATTTTTATTTCACCTTTAATTAACCAGGTAGACAAGTTGAGAACAAGTTCTCATTTACAATTGTGACCTGGCCAAGATAAAGCAAAGCAGTTCGACACATACAACAACACAGAGTTACACATGGAGTTAAACAAACATACAGTCAATAATACAGTAGAAAAATAAGTCTATATACGATGTGAGCAAATTTGGTCCAAAATCTAATTGGGATGCATACAATGCTCTGCAGGCTTTTTCTTTGAGTGCATTTACTGCCATATTAAAGTTCCCCGATGCAGATATGGTCAGGCCAAGGTAGGTGTAATTTTTAGTGTGTTCAATTATGGTGTTGTTCAGGGTGAATTTATATTTGTGCTTCTGACATCTGTTTTTTGTTTTGGAAAATCATGATTTTAGTTTTTTGGAAATTTACTGCCAGGGCCCAAGTATGGCAATATTGCTCTAGAATATTAAGGATCTGTTGAAGACCTTCTTTGGTTGGTGATAGAAGTACCAGGTCATCAGCATATAGCAGGTATTTCACCTCTGTGTCAAATAGTGTGACTCCTGGGGCTGGAGACTGGTCCAACATGTCTGCTAACTCATTGATATAAATGTTGAAAAGATTTGGACTCAAACTGCAGCCTTGTCTCACACCTCGACGTTGTGAAAATAATGATGTTCTTTGGTTTTTGATTTTTATTGCACACTTGTGCATACACCTTACCACCACGCCCACTTTTGACAATTTTGTAGAATAGCCCTTCGTGCCAAATAGAATCAAATGCTTTTTTAAGTCAATAAAGCAAGCAAAGATTTTGCCCTCTTTTTTTGGGGTGGACGTGTTAATTAATGAGTGTGTGTAAGATGTATATATGGTCAGTTGTGAGATGATGTTAATTATTGGGGTCTGATTTGTCTCCACTTTTGTGGATTAGGGAGATGAGCCCCTGGTTCCAGACATCAGGGAAGCAGCCATGTTGAACAATTTAAGCTCAGCATTTTGCAACTCAGGTGTGCTGTTTTTCAGCATTTCATTTCTGATGTTATCTAGACCACAAGCCTTCTTTGATTTTATAGATTTGAGCTTTCCATTTAGTTCTTGTTGGGTTACTGGGTAATGTAATGGATTTTGGTTGTTTTTAATGACTGATTCAAGGATGTTCCAATTTCATAATTGGTTCTTGTAAGTTGTAAGTCTTTTTGTGGGATGTTTTTGTATAGATTATCAAAATAAGTTTTCCAAATTTCTACATCTTGTATGGCTAATTCTTGTGGCATTGTCGTGCTTAAATTGTTCCACATGTCCCAGAACTGATTTTGGTCAATTGTGTTTTCAATTTCAACAAGTGTCTTATTGGTATAATTCAATTTCTTGCGTTTCAGTGTTTGTTTATACTGGTTCAGAGTCAGAGTTTCAAAGTATTCATAGCGTAGCTCTGGGTTGTTTTGCTGCTTATGTTTTTCATTTGAAATTTGTCTTAAGTGTTTTCTAATTGTTTTACATTCATTATCAAACCATTTTTCAGAAACATTTTTTTTGGGGGGTTTCTGATGTTGCATTTCTTTGGTTTTCTCAAATTTGCTTTCGATGCTTCTTTTTGGAATATGCAGTTGATGTTTTGAGTAGCTGAATTGACACCATCTTTATTGTTTTGGTATTGTGAGTTATTGAAAAACTGTATTAGAGTTCATCATTTCATTTGAGTTCAATGTTTCAATGAATCTCTCTGCACTGTTTGGAGCCCATCTATAAGATTGGTTTATGCTGTAGAGTTTATTGAGCTGTTTTTTTTAATGAATATTGGCGGTATATTTCTTCATAAACAAGTTGACCTGACTGTGACAATGGTGTCTGTGGTCTGACAGTGAATGCACTAATGGAGGAGGGGTCAATGTCAGTGATGGCATAATCGACTACACTTGTCCCAAGAGCTGAGCAGTAAGTAAACTGACCTAAAGAGTCCCCTCTGATTCTGCCATTAAGCATGTACAGGCCCAAGGCTTGAAAGAGATGCACTAACCACCTTCCCATTTTTGTTCAGTTTTTGGTCAGGACTGTTTCTATTTTTTATAATCGGGCCGCTGTACAAGGAGGGGTGTCCAAATATGTGGTGGTTACCTCACGCATCAGAGTAGTCAGGCTCAGAACCTGATCTCCACAAAGAAGCACTTTACCCTGTGCCTGAATGTAATGATTTCTGTCTGGAGATTGTCAAAAAAACTGATCATCATAATATGATGAATCTGAAGGAGGAGCATAAGCTGCACATATGTATACATCATTGTCACAATAGATTGTACCTTTGTTAAGTTTTAGCCAAATGTGACTGGTACCTTTTTTCATTTCATTCAGTGCTAAGACCTGCTTATGCAAAAATGATGATTCCACCTTAGTCTCAGCCCCGTTTAAAAAAAAAAAAATGTTTGATTGATGGTAGTATCTATGTCTCCACGACAATATGTTTCCAGTAGGATTATGATGTCCTGTCCCTTGATGTTTTTAATCCATTCTGGATTTGTTGTTTTATAACCAAAATGTGAAGAGTTTAGGCCCTGGATATTCCCAAGAGCTGATAGTTAATGATCTCATTTATAATAAGTGATATTCACTGGTTTGAGTAAAGTACATTGAAAAAAAAAATATATATATATATACATATACATACACACGCACACACACACACACACACACACACACACACACACACACACACACACACACACACACACACACACACACACACACACACACACACACACACACACACACATACACACACACACACACACACACACACACACACACACACACACATACACACATACACACACACATACATACACACACAGACAAAAACACACACATACACACACACATACATACACACACACACATACATACACACACATACACACACACACACACACACACACATCTCTGATTGTTCTAGGTGTCCTTTGCTAGAGGTTACCTCAGCATATGTAGGCTGATGATCTGAATGATACATGGTGTGGAGCTGTGTTGTGATGGGCCAGGTCTAGTAGAGCTGTGTTGTGATGGGACGGGT
>NC_143026.1:91709820-91717320 GCF_057628025.1 Oncorhynchus mykiss | reverse complement strand
ATTGGGGCGGTAAGCAAATTGAAGTGGGTCTAGGGTGGCAGGTAAGGTAAAGGTGATATGATCCTTGACTAGTCTCTCAAAGCACTTCATGATGACAGAGGTGAGTGCTACGGGGCAATAGTCATTAAGTTCAATTACCTTTGCCTTCTTGGGTACCGGAACAATGGAGGCCATCTTGAAGCATGTGTGGTCAGCAGACTTCTATACAGAGGAATGCCCAAAACATTTTAAAAGACTTCAGCTGCCCAAGCCATAGACTGTTTTCTTTGCTACCACAAGTCTGGAACCAAAATGATCCTGAACAGATTCTACACCGAAGCCATAAGACTGCTAAACAAGACTGCTAAATAGATCACCAAAATGGCTACTCAGGACTATGTACATTCACCCTTTTTGCACTAACTCTCTTGCACTGACTCTATGCACACACACTAGACTTTAACAACACAGTCACACATATTTACACCGACACCCCAACACACACACACACACATACACACAATACCCTACCAATGCCCACACACACTAGACTTTAACAACACAGTCACACATATTTACACCGACACCCCAACACACACACACACACACACAATACCCTACCAATGCCCACACACACTAGACTTTAACAACACAGTCACACATACTTACAACGACACCCCAACACACACACACACACAATACCCTACCAATGCCCAGACACACACATAGCATGTGCACACATGCAAACTGACTCCACAAACACACACACACTCGCACAAGCACGCACACAGACACAGACACAGACACAGACACACACACGTAAGCTCCATTATTAGTGGACCTGAAATAAGGAGACATTTGTGTTTTGTAAAGTAATTACACAGAGACTGAGTGTTAATTAATTTCATATCCAGAAACCCATTAAGACTTTATTAATAAGTTAGGGCCAGTAGAACTGAGAAGACGACTACAGCAACACTACAGTAGTCTATTTTGTTTTCCTTCTGGTAATGAACTTGAGTGATTCACTGAGAACCCAACCAGTTACTGTCACAGCATGACAACAGAGCCCACTGCTGCCTGGGTTATGATATCAACTATTAGCAGCAGGATGAAACAGAAACAGAGTTACAGTACTTATTCCTTCATCTGAATGGACTCAATGACTTGTTTGCCTCCTCACAACCTTGGGTAAATAAGCCTGAGGAAGTAGCCTGAGAAAGTAACCTGAAGAAGTAGCCTGAAGAAGTAACCTGAAGAAGTAGCCTGAAGAAGTAACCTGAAGAAGTAGCCTGAAGAAGTAGCCTCAATAAGTAACCTGAAGAAGTAACCTGAAGAAGTAGCCTGAAGAAGTAGCCTCAATAAGTAACCTGAAGAAGTAACCTGAAGAAGTAACCTGAAGAAGTAGCCTGAAGAAGGAACCTGAAGAAGTAGCCTGAAGAAGTAACCTGAAGAAGTAGCCTGAAGAAGGAACCTGAAGAAGTAGCCTGAAGAAGTAACCTGAAGAAGTAACCTGAAGAAGTAGCCTGAAGAAGTAGCCTGAATAAGTAACCTGAAGAAGTAGCCTGAGGAAGTAACCTGAAGAAGTAACCTGAAGAAGTAGCCTGAGGAAGTACACAAGGTAGGGTGCCGTTCTCGGTAAGAAATCAAGGCCTTTCTGAGGACATGGACTGCCATTGGGCATGCGGTAGAACGACCTGAAATTTGAACTGCCTCCCAGAACCAACTTTTCTGGTTGTAAACAGCCTTTAGGGCATCAATATGAGTCAGAAACATTAATTAAGGTGTGCCCCCCTCCCAGCTGCCATGTGTTGTGGACAAACGGGCGCACACTTGCCCCGGCATAGGAGTAAAAACGAGCTTCCATAACTTTGGTGCAAACTTCTTATACATTCAACTGTATTGTGCAAGATGGAACTGAATGGATAACACACAACAAACGCATGACATGATGGCTGTGACTGGTGTGTGGTGACTAGCTAGCTAACTATGATACCTTGATGGTGACTAGGTAGCTAACCATGATACCTTGATTCTGTGATGTAACTAGCTAAATACATAGTCTCTCCATAATGTGTAATGTTTTGTAATGTCATAGAGAGTAAGATCATTTGCTTAGGTAACATTGCACCTGATGTTAAGTTTTGATGGGATGTAATGTTAGCCTGCTTGCTAACTTATCTAAAATGTTTAAAACTCGAACTGGCTAACTAAGATTGATCCCTGTCAGCTAATGTTAGCTGACAGGGACAGTACAAAAAACAAATAATCTAATGATTATTTCGCTTCGCAGCAAAAATGTGCAGAGCTGGGATGGTTGTCTCTACGTTTGAATCCGGAGTCGTTTTTTGTGTACCAGTTCATAAACCATGTGCTATAGAATCGGTAGGTCGAAAAATCTGTTCCCAACTACTTTGCAATCTATATGGCAACACTCAAATGTTTTGGTCCTTAAAACTTCTTATGGGCAGGTGGCGCCCCACCTGGCCAACATCCGGTGAAATTGTATTATAGATATTTAACTTTCATAAAATCACAAGTGTGATACATCAATTACGAATTATCTTTGAAAGACAGGGTCCTGAAAAAGGGAAGTTTCTTTTTTTGCTGAGTTTATTTCTGAAGATTATACCATTTTTATCCATTAGTATATTTGAGTTTTAACCATACTATTTGTTGTTGAAAATTATCAAAAAAACGTTGTTTAGTTTTACTCTATAGGCTACTGAACGATTCAAAGCTTCCTCCTAGAGGAAGTCAGTAGCTCCAGAGTGGAAAGAGAAGAGTGCAATCTTCCTGCATCTCACATCTGCCTGTATTTATTGAACTCTGCCTGCTGGACCAATGAGTTGAGGCAAACTCTGTCATATCAGGGCTGTCATGCACTCCACCCCTCCTTCCACCCGACTACACCTGTCCATAACCTGTAATACATTACATAGATGGAAGGGACATCATCACCCCACTTGGAGACTTGAAGACAGAACCTCACCCAGAGATGTGTGCATGTCAGTGTTTGGTTAAACAGCCAAATACTTAGAATAGACCATCGAGGAAGTATTTAGTTCTGGGACAGCTGAAGTTGTACCAATCATTTGTATGCTCCTTGTTCTACCTGTGGTTATACTCTATACACAACATATGTTAATTTGCTAGGTATAGTGTAGGCATACCGTCAAATAAATATGATCGCCTATTGACAGTAGAAAATGTTTTGACTTTGTAACAACAAAGACACACATCTATTTTTTTTGAAGGGGGGATTGATAAATGTATTCACACTCAAGCTTACCATTTTTTTTTTTTTTTTTTACAGTGTCCACATGTAACCTACACCTGTAAGGATATTAGTTCTGGGATTTGCCACCCAGAAAAGTTCTAACAGTGGACATAAGGAGATACGAGCTAGCTAGTTATATATTATTAGTTATATATTAGCTAGTTATATATTATATTATTATTATTATTATATAATATATTATTATTATATTATATATTAGCTAGTTATATATGATATTATTATTATTGTTCTATATTATAGTATTATTATATTATATATTAGCTAGTTATATATTATTAGTTATATATTAGCTAGTTATATATTATATTATTATTATTATTATTATTATTATATATTAGATTATTATTATATTATATATTAGCTAGTTATATATTATTAGTTATATATTAGCTAGTTATATATGATATTATTATTATTGTTCTATATTATAGTATTATTATATTGTATATTAGCTAGTTATATATTATTAGTTATATATTAGCTAGTTATATATGATATTATTATTATTATATATTATATTATTATTATATTATATATTAGCTAGTTATATATGATATTATTATTATTGTTCTATATTATAGTATTATTATATTATATATTAGCTAGTTATATATTATTAGTTATATATTAGCTAGTTATATATTATATTATTATTATTATTATTATTATTATATATTAGATTATTATCATATTATATATTAGCTAGTTATATATTATTAGTTATATATTAGCTAGTTATATATGATATTATTATTATTATATATTATATTATTATTATATTATATATTAGCTAGTTATATATTATTATTATTATTATTATTATTATATATTAGATTATTATTATATTATATATTAGCTAGTTATATATTATTAGTTATATATTAGCTAGTTATATATGATATTATTATTATTGTTCTATATTATAGTATTATTATATTATATATTAGCTAGTTATATATTATTAGTTATATATTAGCTAGTTATATATGATATTATTATTATTATTATTATATATTAGATTATTATTATATTATATATTAGCTAGTTATATATTATTAGTTATATATTAGCTAGTTATATATGATATTATTATTATTATAATATATTATATTATTATTATATTATATATTAGCTAGTTATATATTATTAGTTATATATTAGCTAGTTATATATGATATTATTATTATTATATATTATATTATTATTATATTATATATTAGCTAGTTATATATTATATTATTATTATTATTATATATTAGATTATTATTATATTATATTAGCTAGTTATATATTAGCTAGTTATATATTATATTATTATTATTATATATTATATTATCATGATATTATATATTAGCTAGTTATATATTATTGTGTCGTCAGCTGAGCAAACTGAAGGCAATGCATTCAACGTGCAGTTGTTAATATCATTTCCACGGTAACATGTCTTTACATGACGCGATAGAACTTCAAGTTGTTAGATATTTTCATAGCAAGGTGTTTTAGAATGAGTGTCACATGAAACACATTCCAAACACTGGGACGTCTTGCTCTCTTGGCCTCTGTGATTTGACAGAGAAATATCAGCTAGCTAGATAAGCTAGCTAGCTGTAACTATCCCCAAGCTGTGCTAGCTAGATAGCTGCTGTCAGGTTGGCTAAACACGAGGTCAGCGCAGGCTTTAGCCTAAACACACAACTGAATTAGCAGATCATCTTGACATAGCGAGTCAGTCAGCCGGGGGAGAAGTACTCAACTGTGCTTCTCTCCACAGCAAAGCTAGCTTAGCTTACCTCGCTGTCACGAAGTTACTCACTACCACCCTTGTTTGTTCGTTGTGATTGAATGGCAAAGACACACCCACATTAAACCACACCCACATTAAACCACACCCACGTTAATCCACACCCACATTAAACCACACCCACATTTAACCACACCCCCCCAATGACAACCCTCGTTGGCGCTTCAGTTCTTAATAAGCACATCTGGAAGCGGTGAGAGCAGTTCACCTTTAATTATCCTACTGGTTGGCTGCTGATAGCATCAACAAACACTGTGTGTGTCACTTTATATATATTTTATTTTTATGTCACATACAGTGAAATGCATTTTCCTGCAAATTCAAAACCCGAAGCAAAATCGTTTGTCAGAACTTGCAAAAACGGTGGCCATCCAGCCCTGCGCCATCTTATTTCCATGTGCCAATGCGTGCGTGTGCGTGTGCGTGTGCGTGTGTATGTGTGTGTGTGTGTGCGTGTGCGTGTGCGTGTGTGCGTGTGCGTGTGCGTGTGTGTGTGTGTGAAGAAGATGAATGGCAGATCAGAAACACAAGCAGCATGCTAGCTGCTGATCACAGCACCACACCGGGCTCTTTAAAATACAATATCGCCCCTCACAAAATTATCTAATGCATTCATACGCATGGAGACCATTTCTCCTGGTCAGCCTGACCATGCATGTGTTAATGTTGGGCATTGAAATGCATGGGATGGAGACAACACAGCCTGGTAGGAGATAATTAGCTCTCTTGGCTTGACTAATGGGACGATACCTATGTGCACACATGCTCTGTAGCACTGCATATGGTGTCTTCATTATTGGGCATTGTGCAGCCGTCCTACGTTGTTAACACATATACATATTTATAGGCCTTCGTCTTTTAAAGTGTGTTGATTTTTTCAAAATATAAATTACAACCTAATTGCACCTTACAAATAAATAAAGCAGATGAATATACAGGGGGGGGAGGAGTAATCAGAGTAAGAGAACAGAACACATGAATATACGGCTTTAGAATATCCAGCAATAGCAACCCCTGCTCAGTCACAGGAAAGGGATTCATTCACTTCCCTGTTTGCTCTGTTGGAAAAGGCCAAGGCTCACAATAGCTTGCTCTCGGGATACACTGCTCTGCTCCTCCTCTTTCATAACTAAAGGGAAAAACGGTTTCAACGACAATAATCTGAATTGCCTAACCGAAAATGTGTCTTAAATCCCGAATAACAAAATAACTACTTTTTTTTTTGTTGGTCTCATTCATTAGCTGTGTGAAGGATCCAAGTCAACAATGACTAACAAACGGTTGGGTGTGTATAAGCGTAAACATTTCTCCTGGTGTAATACGACTGCCAGAGGGCTCAGCCGGGAACAACAACAACAACAACTGATAACTGAGTCCCAAATGGCATCCTATTCCTCTACATAGTCCACTACTTTTGGAGAGGAAAAAGTCGGGGAAAAGTAGTGCACTACGAAAGGAACAGGGCGCACTCTGGGAAGCCGCCTGATGCTAGTGGCTATCAGAGGTATCAGGCCTTAGCATCAGAAGGTAAGTGATTCCATTTAGATGAATAATAAATATGCAGTCATGAGGAACCTTATCCTAAAACCACTATAATGACTTTCTACCGAGGCTGGATGGGACCGGGTACAGATCAGTTCTGCTTTAAAAAAATAGATGTATTACAATATTTATAGTGATCTTATTTGTCTTTTGGTAATGCTTTTAGTATCCTTGTGTATTTCAATGTTCATCTACTTTTTTTTTTTTTTTTTTTTTTTTTTTTTTTTTTGTGCCGTATTCAAATACTGTGCATGTTTTCTCTTTGTATTATACAGGTCGTTTATCTCTAGGTGAAGAGCGGAAGTCTTCTTGTTCTTCTTCTTCTTCCCTCTTTGCTATTCGTAATCTGACAGAGGAGGTTACAGTACACGACCGTCTGGAACGGAGACGGACACTAGTCTGCGCTGTAGATGTACTGTAAAATGGACAACGTTGTTTTTCCACGAAGCCAGTGTTTACCTTATGTCTGAATGCATCGGATCTAGTCACAGCGCCGACCATAGCAAAAATCCTATCCGTGTGCCATGCCAAATGATATGATATGTGTTATAGACTATTTTCTGAGGAAAAGCGTCTTGAAATAGCCAGCCCAAAAAATTGGCAAAGCTGTTTTGTTGGTCACAAGATACTCAAACATGGTAAAGTACAACAACAACAACAATTATGTTAATTTATTCTAATAACTGATGCTGTAGTTATTGTCATACTTCACAAAGTACAGTGTGGTAACAAGGTAAAAACACGGCTGTTTCTACGGTAATAAGGGCACGATCATAATGTGCTGAATTCATTTGAATTATCTTTAATCATTTTCAAGAGAAATAAGAAATTCCTTAATAAGTCCGAACCAATTAATTAGTCACATCCCTGTGTGTGT
>NC_143026.1:91689820-91707320 GCF_057628025.1 Oncorhynchus mykiss | reverse complement strand
TAGGATCGAGCCAGAGAGAACACACAGGTGTTCAGGAGGATAGAGCCAGAAAGGAGCGAGCCAGAGAGAACACACAGGTGTTCAGGAGAATAGAGCCAGTCAGGAGCGAGCCAGAGAGAACACACATGTGTTCAGGAGGAAAGTGCCAGTCCAGAGTTGAATCAAAACCGCATACCTCAGGTCAGAGCTGAATCAAGACAGGTTCCCTCAGGTCGATTATTTTTTTAACTAGAAAAGTAGGAATAATTAAGTAGTCCAAGATACATTCTACTTGGGGTGAGATGTGAGTTCCAAAAAATGTGAGTTCACATCTAATCGTCGTAGTTAACAATTGACATACACAGAAACCAGTGCATTGCCTTTCAGGTTTTTCTCTCTGCTCTGACAATGGGCCCTTTTTCAGTTGGAGAGAGAGAGAGAGAGAGAGAGAGAGAGAGAGAGAGAGAAGTCAATTAGGGACTGTGTGCTGACTTGGCCCTAAAGGTCACGCTATGAGTCTTCATTTCACCAATCTTACCATGGTACATCATATAGTACACCAGCTGGGATACAGTTACAGTGGGACTGACAAGTCCTTAACCAACCTCTCCTGGCCTCTCCTCTCCCCTCCTTTCATCTTATCCAGAGCGACTTATAGGAGCAATTAGGATTAAGTGTCTTGCTCAAGGGCACATTGACAGATTTTTCACAAAGTTGGCTCAGGGATTCAAACCAGTGACATTTCGGTTACTGGGACAATGCTCTTAACCGCTAAGCTACCTACCGCCTCTTCTTCTCTTCTCTTCTCTTCTCTCGGCCTCTCCTCTCCTGGGCCTCTCCTCTCCTCCTCCCTCAGTCTCTCCTCCTCTCCTCTTCCAGCCTCTCCTCTCCCCTAGCCTCTTCTCTCCTCCTCCCTCAGGCTCTCCTCATCTCCTCTCCCAGCCTCTCCTCTCCTCTCCCAGCCTCTCCTCTCCTAGCCTCTCCTCTCCCCCAGCCTCTCTTCATCTCCTCTCCTCATCTGCCTCGCTCTCTTGTCTAACTGGGGAAGCTAATGAGGGTGAAGCAGTGGGTAAAACCTAATGGGGCTCAGTGGTTTCGCTCCGGGCCTTCAGACTGCTGCTGTTGAAAATGAGCATTTAACCACAGTCAAAGTAATTGAAAAAAATGACAAGCTGTAGTGTATACACATGAAACCCATCGCAGCGGAGCCACGCCACGCACAGTAGCTACAGGACCACAGGCCACAAAATATTCTGATTAGTGCCATCTACGGATTGTTGGTTGTCTCTCTTATCCCTACTTTAGGGTTGCGGCCCAAATGGCATCCTATTCCCTTTGTAGTGCACTACTTTTCACCCGGGCCCATAGAGCTCTGGTCTAAAGTAGTGCACTGTAAAGCAAATAGGGTGCCATTTGGGCCGCATCGTTTAGAAAGAGTGGTGGTGACTGGGTATGGGGGAGATGAGATAAGGGCACTTAATGAGAAAATAAACCTGGATTTCAGTAGGGTGAGTTAGAGGGAATACTGAAAGGCAGTGTGGAATATCATGTTATTGGGCTACGTCTCAAATAGCAGGGCTCTGGTTAAAAGTAGTGCACTTTACATGGAATTAGGATACCATTTGGGACGCACAAGGTGAGTAGAACACTGCTTGTTGACATGACCTCGAGTCAAAGGGCAATCTTCTCAGGGATGATGTCCTAAACTGAAACAAGGAGTACTATGAGCTGTTCTAAGGCTTTTAACTTTGCTCATAGCTCCACCTGCTTGTCATGGTCTGATACTGTACTGGCTTGTAGTCTGCTTCACATCTTCAGCTATTCCTCTGTCCAGCACAGCTGTTATCTGAGATAGTACTGAGAGGTGGTCATAGTTTGGATGATAGAACACAAACACGTCTATTTACAAAATGCCACTGTTCTCATTTTTAAATGCTTCTTCTCTTCAATAATGTCAGAATAGAGGGTTGGAACATAGAGGGTTAGAATATAGAGGGCTAGAATATAGAGAACATAGAGAGTTAGACCATGGAGAGTTTGAATACGGAGGGTTAGAATATAGAGGGTAAATAATATAGAGAGCTAGAATATAGAGATAGAGAGTTAGAATATAGAGAGTTAGAATATAGAGAGTGAGAATATGGGGAATTAGAAAATAGAGAGTTAAAACATAGAGGGTAAGAATATAGAGAAATACAATATAGAGGATTAGAATATAGAGAATATAGATAGAATATGGAGGGTTAGAATATAGAGAGTAAGAATATAGAGAATATAGATAGTTTGAATATAGAGAGTTAGGATATAGAGGTTTAGAAAATGGAGAGTAAGAATATAGAGAATTTAGAGAATTAGAATATAGAGTTAATAACATAGAGTATATAGAGAGTTATAGAGAATGTACAGACTTAGAATATAGAGAAAACAGATAGATAAAATATAAAGAGATAGAAAATAGAGAGTTAGAATATAGAGAGTTTGAATATAGAGCTAGAATATAGAGAGCAAGAAAATAGAAAGTTAGAATGTAGAGAATTTAGAGAATAAGAACATTGAGAGTTAATAATATAGAGTACATGGAGAGTTAGAATATAGAGAGGTAGAATATACAGAGTTAGAATATAGAGAATGTAGACTGTTAGACTGTATTGGGTTATAATATAGAGGGTTAGAATATAGAGAGTTAGAATATAGAAAATATAGATAGTAAGAATATAGGGAATATAGAGTTAGAATATAGAGTTAGAATATAGAGAGTTAGAATACAGAGGGTTAGAATATAGAGTTAGAATATAGAATGATAGAATATAGAGAGGTAGAATATAAAGAATGTAGACTGTTCGAATGTAGTGGGTTAGAATATAGAGATTTAGAATATAGGGAAAATAGAGAGTTAGAATATGGAGAGTTAGAATGTAGGGAATATAGACAGTTAGAATGTAGAGGGTTAGAATATAGAGAGTTAGAATATAGAGTGTTAGAATATAGATATTTAGAATATAGAGAGAGTTAGAATATAGAGAGTTAGAATATAGGGAATATTGACAGTTAGAATGTAGAGGGTTAGAATATAGAGAGTTAGAATATAGAGAGTATGAGTGTAGAGAATATAGATAGTTAGAATATAGAGATTTATAATATAGAGAGTTAGAATATAGGGAATATTGACAGTTAGAATATGGAGAGTTAGAAAATGGAGAGATAGAATATAGAGAGTTAAAATACAGAGAGTTATAATATAGAGAGTTAGAATATAGGGAATATAGAGAGTTAGAATATAGAAAATATAGAGAGTTAGAATATAGGGAATATAGAGAGTTAGAATATAGGGAATATAGAGTGTTAGAATATAGGGAATATAGAGAGTTAGAATATAGGGAATATAGAGAGATAGAATATAGGGAATATAGAGAGTTAGAATATAGAAAATATAGATAGTTAGAATATAGGGAATATAGAGAGTTAGAATATAGGGAATATAGACAGTTAGAATATAGGGAATATAGAGAGTTAGAATAGAGGGAATATAGAGAGATAGAATATAGGGAATGTAGAGAGATAGAATATAGGGAATATAGAGAGATAGAATATAGGGAATGTAGAGAGTTAGAAAATAGAGTTAGATAGTTAGAAAATAGAGAGTTAGAAAATAGAGAGTTAGAAAATAGAGAGTTAGAAAATAGAGAGTTAGAAAATAGAGAGTTAGAAAATAGAGGGTTAATATATTGTGAGTTAGAATATAGGCAGTTAAAAATATAGTGTATATGGAGAGTTAGAATATAGAGAGTTAAAATTTAGAGGGATAGAATATAGAGAATATAGAGAGTTAGAATATAGAGAATATAGACAGTTAGAATGTAGAGAATATAGAGAGTTAGAATATAGATTTGTGACCTGTTGCCACGAGAAAAGGGCAACCAGTGAAGAACACACACCATTGTAAATACAACCCATATTTATGCGTATTTATTTTATCTTGTGTCCTTTAACCATTTGTATATTGTTAAAACACTGTATATATATATATATAATATGACATTTGTAATGTCTTTACTGTTTTGAAACCTCTGTATGTGTAATGTCTACTGTTAATTTTTGTTGTTTTTCACTTTATATATTCACTTTGTATGTTGTCTACCTCACTTGCTTTGGCAATGTTAACACATGTTTCCCATGCCAATAAAGCCCTTGAATTGAATTGAATTGAATTGAATTGTTAGAATATAGACAATATAGACAGTTAGAATGTAGAGGTATAGAATATAGAGAGTTAGAATATAGAGAATATAGAGAGTTAGAATATAGAGAATATAGACAGTTAGAATGTAGAGGTTGTTAGAAAATAGAGAGATGAAGTATAGAGAGTTAGACTGTAGAGAGTTAATATATAGTGAGTTAGAACAAACAGAGGTAAAATATATAGAGTTAATAAAGTAGAGAATATAGAGAGTTAGAAAATAGAGGGTTAAAATATAGAGAGTTAGAATATAGAGACTGAGAATATAGAGGGTTAGAATATAGAGAGTTAGAATATAGAGAGTTAGAATATAGAGAGTTAGAATATAGAGAGTTAGAATATAGAGGTAGAATATAGAGAGTTAGAATATAGAGGTAGAACATAGAGAGTTAGAATATAGAGGTAGAATATAGAGAGTTAGAATATAGAGGACTAGAAAATAGAGAGATAGAACTTAAAGGGTTAGAGCATAGAAAATTAGAATATGGAGAGTTAGAACATAAATATTTAGAATATAGAGGGTTGGAATATAGAGAGTTTGAGTATAGAGAGTTAGAATTTGGAGGTTTAGAATATAGAGGGTTAGATTATAGAGAACATATAGTTTGACCATGGAGTGTTAAAATATATAGTGTTAACATATAAAGATTGAATATAGAGATTTATAATATATAGAGTTAGAATATAGAGAGTTAGAATATAGAGAGTTAGAAAATAGAGAGTTAATAAAGAAGAGAATATAGAGAGCTAGAATATAGAGGGTTAGAACATAGAGAGTTAGAATATAGAGTTTGAATATATAGAGTTAGAATATAGAGAGTTCGAAAATAGAGAGTTAATAAAGAAGAGAATATAGAGAGCTAGAATATAGAGGGTTAGAACATAGAGAGTTAAAATGTAGAGAGTTAGAATATAGAGAGTTAAAATGTAGAGAGTTAGAAAATAGAGAGTTAATAAAGAAGAGAATATAGAGAGCTAGAATATAGAGGGTTAGAACATAGAGAGTTAGAACATAGAGAGTTAGAAAATAGAGAGTTAGAATATAGAGAGTTAGAATATTTAGTTTTAGAATATAGAGTTAGAATATAGAGGGTTAGAATATAGAGGGTTAGAATATAGAGGGTTAGAATATAGAGAGTTAAAATATGGAGGGTTAGAATATAGAGAGTTAAAATATAGAGGGTTAGAATATAGAGAGTTAAAATATGGAGGGTTAGAATATAGAGAGTTAGATTATAGAGGGTTAGAATATAGAGAGTTAAAATGTGGAGGGTTAGAATATAGAGGGTTAGAATATAGAGGGTTAGAATACAGAGAGTTAAAATATGGAGGGTTAGAATATAGAGGGTTAGATTATAGAGGATATTGATAGTTTGAACGTGGAGTTTTAGAATATAGAGTGTTTGAATATAGAGACTTAGAATATAGAGAGTTAGAATAAAGATAATAAAAATATAGAGGGTTAATAATATTGAGCACAAGGAGAGTTAGAAGACAGAGAGTTAGAATATAGAGAGATGGAGTATAGAGAGATAGAATAAAGAGTGATAGAATATAGAGAGCTAGATAATACAGAGTTAGAATGTAGAGAACGTAGACAGTTAAAATGTAGTGGGTTAGAATATAGAGAGATATAATATAGATAATATAGAGAGTTAGAATATGGAGAGTTGGAATATAGAGAGTTTATAAAATTGTGAATTTGGACATGGAGAGTTGGAAAATAGAGTTTAGAATATAGTGAGTTAAAATATATAGAGTTAGAATATAGAGAATTTGAAAATACAGGGAACCTAGAGGTTTAGAAAATAGGGAGTTTGAATGTAGAGAATATTGACAGTTAGAATATTGAGAGTTAGAAAATGGAGGGTTAGAATATAGAGAGTTAGAATATAGGGAATATAGAGAGTTATACTATAGAGAGTTAATATATAGTGAGTTAGGACATGGAGTGTTAGAATATAAGAGTTAGAAAATAGAGAGTTGAAATATAGATAGTTAGATCATGGAGAGTGAGAATATAGAGAGTTTGAAAATAGAGGGTTAGAATACAGAGAATATAGATAGTTAGAATATGGAGAATTTGAATATAGAGAGAAAATATATAGGGCGCTAGATTATGGTGAGTTAGAACCTAAAGAGTTAGAATATGGTGAGTTTGAATATAGAGGGTTAGAACATAGAGAGTTAGAATATAGAGTTTGAATATATAGAGTTAGAATATAGAGAGTTCGAAAATAGAGAGTTCATAAAGAAGAGAATATAGAGAGCTAGAATATAGAGGGTTAGAACATAGAGAGTTTTAGATGATTTAGAGGATTTAGATAGTTAGAATATAAAGCATTTAGATAGTTAGAATATGGAGAGTTAGAATATAGAGGGTTAGAATATAGAGGATTTAGATAGTAAGAATATGGAGAGTTAGAATATAGAAAGTTAGAATATAGAGAATATAGAGAGTTAGAATATGGAGAGTTAGAATAAAGAGAATTCGAATATACAGAGTTAGAATATAGAGAGTTAGAATGTAGAGAGTTAGAATGTAGAGAGCTAGAATGTAGAGAGTTGGAGTATAGAGAGTTAGAATGTAGAGAGTTGGAGTATAGAGAGTTAGAATGTAGAGAGTTGGAGTATAGAGAGTTAGAATGTAGAGAGTTGGAGTATAGAGAGTTAGAATGTAGAGAGTTGGAGTATAGAGAGTTAGAATGTAGAGAGTTGGAGTATAGAGAGTTAGAATGTAGAGAGTTGGAGTATAGAGAGTTAGAATATGGACAGTTAGAATATATAGGTTCAGAAAATAGAGGATTCTAATATATAGAATTTGAATATAGAGAATTTAGATAGTAAGAATATGGAGAGTTAGAATATAGAAAGTTAGAATATAGAAAATATAGAGAGTTAGAATATAGAGAGTTAGAATATAGAGAGTTAGAATATAGAGGATTCTAATATAGAGAATTTGAATATAGAGAATTTAGATAGTAAGAATATGGAGAGTTAGAATATAGAAAGTTAGAATATAGAGAATATAGAGAGTTAGAATATTGAGAGTTAGAATATACAGGGTTAGAATATAGAGAATATAGATAGTTAAAATATGGATTGTTAGAATATAGAGGGATAGAATATAGAGAAAATATAGTAGATAGAATAGTTAGATAGTTCGAATATGGAGAGTTACATTTTATAGAGGGTTATTCCAAGAACACAGGATGATATCCTAGTTAAAATTCCCTATTTTAGGTCAGTTAAGATCACAACTTCATTTTAAGAATGTGAAATGTCAGGATTGTAGTCGAGAGAATGATTTATTTCAGCTTGTATTTCTTTCATCACATTCCCAGTGGGTCAGAAGTTTACATACACTCAATTAGTATTTGGTAGCATTGACTTGAAACTCGGGTGAAACGTTTTGGGTTGCCTTCCAGAAGCTTCCCACAGTAAATTGTGTGGATTTTGGCCCATTGCTCCTGACAGAGATGGTGTAACTGAGTCAGGTTTGTAGGCCTCCTTGCTCGCACACGCTTTTTCAATTCTGGCCACTCCAATACCTTGAATTTGTTGTCCTTTTAAGCCATAATGCCAGAATTTTGGAAGTATGCTTGGGGTCATTGTCCATTTGGAGGACCAATTTGCAACCAAGCTTTAACTTCCTGACGGATGTCTTGCTTCAATATATCCACCTAACTTTCCTACGTCATGATGCCATCTATTTTGTGAAGTGCACCAGTCCATCCTGCAGCAAAGCACCCCCACAACATGATGCTGCCAGCCCTGCGCTTCACGGTTGGGATGGTGTACTTCGGCTTGCAAGCCTCCCCCTTTTTCCTCCAAACATAACGATGGTCATTTTTGCCAAACAGTTCTATTTTTGTTTCATCAGACCAGAGGACATTTCTCCAAAAAGTACAATCTTTGTCCCCGTGTGCAGTTGCAAACCGTCGTCTGGCATTTTTATGGTGGTTTTGGCATTTTTTTATTCGGAAAAATGAGCGAGAATGATCATATAATTTCTGAACATTTGAACACCTTGGCCATGTTCTGTTATAATCTCTACCCGGCACAGCCAGAAGAGGACTGGCCACCCCTCATAGCCTGGTTCCTCTCTAGGTTTCTTCCTACGTTTTGGCCTTTCTCTGGAGTTTTTCCTAGCCACCGTGCTTCTACACCTGCATTGCTTGCTGTTTGGGGTTTTAGCCTGGGTTTCTGTACAGCACTTTGAGATATCAGATGTAAGAAGGGCTATATAAATACATTTGCTTTGATTTGATCTTGTCAGTGGATAGACAGATCTCCTCAGATTTGTTTTTGCGCGCGCATCGGGAGTGAGACCTTTTCTTTCTCTCTTCTATTGAAAAGGCTACCGTCCGGTTTAAAATTATCGATTATTTATTGTAAAAACAACCTGAGGATTGATTATAAAAAAACGTTTGACATGTTCCTACGAACTTTACGGATACTATTTGGAATTTTCGTCTGCCCGTCGTGACCGCATGAGCCTGTGGATTACTGAACAAAACGTGCCACCCAAATGGAGGTTTTTGGATATAAAGAGATTGTTTATGGAACAAAAGGAACATTTATTGTTTAACTGGGAGTCTTGTGAGTGCAAACATACGACGATCATCAACGGTAAGTGATTCATTTTATTGCTTTTCTGATTTTCGTGACCAATCTACTTTGCTGCTAGCTGTTTGTAATGTTTTGTCTGCTGAGAGAGCTGTCCTCAGATGATCGCATGGTTTGCTTTCACTGTAAAGCCTTTTTGAAATCTGACATGTCGGATGGATTAACAACAAGTTACGCTGTGTTTTGTTTTATTGCACTTGTGATTTCATGAAAATTAAATATTTTTTTGTAATTTAATTTGAATTTGGCGCCCTGCAATTCACGGGATGTTGACGAAAATGATCCCGCTAAAGGGATCTGAGCGGCAAGAGGTTTTAAATACAATATAGAGGGTAAGAAAAAACAACCTTGAAGAAGAGAATTAGAGACTTTCTCCAAAAAGAGAAACAAAAACTCAATTCAAAAGAGAAACTTTTTTCAATTAACATAATATAGCGAGATACGTACTCTCTGGCTATATATCAAGTTTGAAGGTAAGACCCAGATGCAGACAACGTCGAATAAACAATGGTTTAATAATCCAACAGGGGCAGGCAACAGACAGGTCAAGGCAGGCAGGGGTCAGTAAATCAGAGGTGGGGTCAAAGGTGAAGGCTCAAGGTCAGGGGAAGATGGGGAAGATGGGCAACACCTGGAGGGGGGGGGGAGAGACAATCACAATGACAGATTAGGCTGTGACATTTTCTGAGCTGGCATTTGGATTTTATTCTTATTTTTGCACTGTCTCTATGCACACTGATTCTCCAACACCCATACAAACACTCACTGCATCATTTCCTCACATACACATAAAATGCACATACATCTAAACTGACTCTACACACACACCTCCTCACATACAATCATCATATATGCTGCTGCTACTCTGTTAGTTATATACTGAACGCAAATATAAATGCAACATGCAACAGTTTCTAAGATTTTACTGAGTTACAGTTCATATAAGGAAATCAGTCAGTTTCAATAAATTCATTAGGCCCTGATCTATAGATTTCACATGACAGGGCAGGGGCGCAGCCGTGGGTGGGCCTGGGAGGGCATAGGCCCACCCACTGGGGAGCCAGGTTTGCCAATCAGAATGAGTTTTTCCACACAAAAGGACTTAATTACAGGCAGAAAATAGGCCCACCCACTGGGGAGCCAGGTTTGCCAATCAGAATGAGTTTTCCCTACAAAAGGACTTAATTACAGGCAGAAATACTCCTCATTCACATCAACAGGGCTGTAGTGGAGCGGGTCGAGACTTTCAAGTTCCTTGGTGTCCACATCACCAACAAACTAACATGGTCCAAGCACACCATGACAGTCATGAAGCGGGCACGACAAAACCTATTCCCCCTCAGGAGACTGAAAAGATTTGGTATGGGTCCTCAGATACTCAAAACGTTCCACAGCTGCACCATCGAGAGCATCCTGGTTGCGTCACTGCCTGGTATGGCAACTGCTCAGCCTCCGACCGCAAGGCACTACAGAGGGTAGTGCGAAATGCCCAGTACATCACTGGGGCCAAGCTTCCTGCCATCCAGGACCTCTATACCAGGCGGTGTCAGAGGAAGGCCCTAAAAATTGTCAAAAGACTCCAGCCACCTTAGTCATAGACTGTTCTCTCTGCTACCGCACGGCAAGCGGTACCAAAGAACCAAGTCTAGAACCAATAGGCTTCATAACAGCTTCTACCCCAGAGCCATAAGACTCCTGAACAGCTAATCAAACGGCTAGCCAGACTATTTGCATTGAACCCCCCCCCCCACCCCTTTGTTTTGCCACTGCCGCTACTCTCTGTTTATTATCTATGCACAGTCACTTTACCCCTACCTACACGTACAAATTACCCTGACTAACCTGTAAACGCAAGGACAGGCACACACACATGGCACGCATGCAAAAATGACACACACGGTCGTACGCACACACACACACACACACACACACACACACACACACACAGTCAATGTACACACAGAGTAAACACACACACATTAAATAAACATACAGTACACATACACACACACACAGTAAACACACACTCAAGCAAAACACTGATTCAAAAAGCAATATAGTGTATAATCAGTTGCTTGAAGTTACAGTAAAATTGGTCTAGAATGACCTTTCTACACCTTATCCTTCAGGTTAACGACTCAGAAATGACTGGAGATGCTTAGTTTTTCACTTTCCTCTACAGTATTCATTGATCTGGCCAAGGCTGTCGACTCTGTCAATCACCACATCCTCATCGGCAGACTCGACAGCCTTGGTTTCTCAAATGATTGCCTCGCCTGGTTCACCAACTACTTCTCTGATAGAGTTCAGTGTGTCAAATCGGAGGGTCTGCTGTCCGGACCTCTGGCAGTCTCTATGGGGGTGCCACAGGGTTCAATTCTTGGACCGACTCTCTTCTCTGTATACATCAATGAGGTCGCTCTTGCTGCTGGTGAGTCTCTGATCCACATCTACGCAGACGACACCATTCTGTATACTTCTGGCCCTTCTTTGGACACTGTGTTAACAACCCTCCAGGCAAGCTTCAATGCCATACAACTCTCCTTCCGTGGCCTCCAATTGCTCTTCAATACAAGTAAAACTAAATGCATGCTCTTCAACCGATCTCTACCTGCACCTTCCCGTCTGTCCAACATCACTACTCTGGACGGCTCTGACTTAGGATACGTGGACAACTACAAATACTTAGGTGTCTGGTTAGACTGTAAACTCTCCTTCCAGACCCATATCAAACATCTCCAATCCAAAGTTAAATCTAGAATTGGCTTCCTATTTCGCAACAAAGCATCCTTCACTCATGCTGCCAAACATACCCTTGTAAAACTGACCATCCTACCAATCCTCGACTTTGGCGATGTCATTTACAAAATAGCCTCCAATACCCTACTCAACAAATTGGATGCAGTCTATCACAGTGCAATCCGTTTTGTCACCAAAGCCGCATATACTACCCACCATTGCGACCTGTACGCTCTCGTTGGCTGGCCCTCGCTTCATACTCGTCACCAAACCCACTGGCTCCATGTCATCTACAAGACCCTGCTAGGTAAAGTCCCCCCTTATCTCAGCTCGCTGGTCACCATAGCATCTCCCACCTGTAGCACACGCTCCAGCAGGTATATCTCTCTAGTCACCCCCAAAACCAATTCTTTCTTTGGCCGCCTCTCCTTCCAGTTCTCTGCTGCCAATGACTGGAACGAACTACAAAAATCTCTGAAACTGGAAACACTTATCTCCCTCACTAGCTTTAAGCAACAACTGTCAGAGCAGCTTACAGATTACTGCACCTGTACATAGCCCACCTATAATTTAGCCCAAACAACTACCTCTTTCCCTACTGTATTTTTATTTATTTATTTATTTTGCTCCTTCGCACCCCATTATTTTTATTTCTACTTTGCACATTCTTCCATTGCAAATCTACCATTCCAGTGTTTTACTTGCTATATTGTATTTACTTTGCCACCATGGCCTTTTTTTAACTTTACCTCCCTTCTCACCTCATTTGCTCACATCGTATATAGACTTGTTTATACTGTATTATTGACTGTATGTTTGTTTTACTCCACGTGTAACTCTGTGTTCTTGTATCTGTCAAACTGCTTTGCTTTATCTTGGCCAGGTCGCAATTGTAAATGAGAACTTGTTCTCAACTTGCCTACCTGGTTAAATAAAGGTAAAATAAAATAAATAAAACAGTCTAAGATTTCGGTTTTTTACTATATTTCCTAATATCACTCCCCCCCCCCCCCCCCCCCCCCCCCCGTTTACCTAGACGGTATTAGAGCAGCAATTACCTACAGTTGATGGAGTGCCTTCACATTTAACACCTCGCTGCTTCAGTAAAAATAGCCTCTCTGTTCTGCAACCACACTTCCTCCTGGTCCAAACAAAAGGGACTTGTTCCTCTGCCCTCTCTGCCCTGCCAGGTTGAAAGCTGAGCCTGTGTCCCAAATGGCACTGTATTCCCTATGTAAATGCACTACTTTTGACCAGGGTCCATAGGGCTCAGTAACAGGGCTCGTAGGGCAAATAGGGCACCATTTGGGACACACGGTGTGAGTGTGTAGTTGGGTCCCATTGGAAAAACAGGTGTAGTTTAGGTTTCTGTCTCCAGCCAAGGTGTGCGTGCCGTTCCGTACCGTTATTAGCCAGTCAGAAAGACTCTAGCATGCGGAATGAGACTCCTAATTTGAGACCCCTGAATCAGAATACTTTAAACTCTAATTTGCTAAAGCTGGAGAGAGTATATGCACTCTTAATTTGAACTGGTCTGCGAGATGTGAATTTGAATGAATAATCCAGAAAATGTACATGACTTTTCAGTTGCTCAGGTTTCCAATATTGACTTTCCTTCCAAAACCCTCCTCCCTTCCCCTCTCTCTCTCTCTCTCTCTCTCTCTCTCTCTCTGTTTCTCTCTCTCTCTCTCTCTCTCTGTCTCTCTCTCTCTCTCTCTCTCTCTCTCTCTCTCTCTCTCTCTCTCTCTCTCTCTCTCTCTCTCTCTCTCTCTCTCTATCTCTCTCTCTCTGTCTCTCTCTCTCTCTCTCTCTCTCTCTATCTCTGACTTTCTCTCCCTCTCTCTCTCTCTCTCTCTCTCTCTATTTCCCCATCTCTGACTTTCTCTCTCTCTCTCTCTCTCTCTCTCTCTCTCTCTCTCTCTCTCTCTCTATTTCCCCATCTCTGACTTTCTCTCCAGCTATGCCCAGCATTACCCAGCGATGCCCAGCAATTCCCAGCAAATGCCCAGCGAAATCCAGCAATGCCCAGCGATGCCCAGCAAAACCCAGCGATGCCCAGCATTACCCCAGCAATGTCAGCATTACCCAGCGATGCCCAGCAAAACCCAGCGATGCCCAGCATTACTCAGCGACGCCCAGCAAAACCCAGCGATGCCCAGCATTACCCAGCTATCCCCAGCGATGTCCAGCATTACCCAGCTATCCCCAGCGATGTCCAGCATTACCCAGCTATGCCCAGCATTACCCAGCGATGCACAACAAAACCCAGCGATGCCCAGCATTACCCAGCGATGTCCAGCATTACCCAGCTATGCCCAGCATTACCCAGCGATGCCCAGCATTACCCAGCGATGCCCAGCATTACCCAGCTATGCACAGAATTACCCAGCTATGCCCAGCGATGCCCATCAAAACCCAGCGATGCCCAGCTATGCCCAGCATTACCCAGCTATGCCCAGCATTACCCAGCGATGCACAACAAAACCCAGCGATGCCCAGCATTACCCAGCCATGCCCAGCATTACCCAGCTATGCCCAGCATTACCCAGCTATGCCCAGCATTACCCAGCGATGCCCATCAAAACCCAGCGATGCCCAGCATTACCCAGCATTACCCAGCTATGCCCAGCATTACCCAGCGATGCCCATCAAAACCCAGCGATGCCCAGCATTACCCAGCTATGCCCAGCGATGCCCAGCATTACCCAGCTATGCCCAGCATTACCCAGCTATGCCCAGCATTACCCAGCCATGCCCAGCATTACCCAGCTATGCCCAGCATTACCCAGCTATGCCCAGCATTACCCAGCGATGCACAATAAAACCCAGCGATGCCCAGCATTACCCAGCGATGCCCAGCATTACCCAGCTATGCCCAGCATTACCCAGCGATGCACAACAAAACCCAGCGATGCCCAGCATTACACAGCCATGCCCAGCATTACCCAGCTATGCCCAGCATTACCCAGCTATGCCCAGCATTACCCAGCTATGCCCAGCAAAACCCAGCGATGCCCAAAAATGTGTTCTGAAGTGTAACAAATATGGTGCTTGTATGATTAAATTCTGTTCAAATGTCCCATGAATGAATGTCACGTTCTAAAACTGTGTTAATTGTTTGTTTTAGTTGGTCAGGACGTGAGTTGTGTGGGCATTCTACGTTTTGTGTGTCTAGGTTGTTTTTCTGTGTTCGGCCTAGTATGGTTCTCAATCAGAGGCAGGTGTCGTTAGTTGTCTCTGATTGAGAATCAGACTTAGGGAGCCTGGGTTTCACTGTTTGTTTCCGTGTCTGTGTTTCACACCACGCGGTATTGTTTTCGATTTCGGTTATTCCCGTTACGTTTGTTTTTGTATGGAGTGTATGTGTTTAAATAAACAACCGTAGACACTCCAACCACGCCGCCTATTGGTCCTCCAATCCTTCTCGCCTCTCCTCTTCAGACGAAGAGGAGGAAAACCATTACAATGAAATGAAATGCCATGTGTGTCTATATCACCTTGTAGTGGGTCAACAATTCAGTCCTCAATCTGAAGAGAGGAAACCTGGCACCATCCCTACGATGAAGCATGGTGGCGGCAACATCATGCTGTGAGGATGTTTTTCAGCGGCAGGGACTGGGAGACTAGTCAGGATTGAGGGAAAGATTACCAGAGCAAAGTACAGAGAGATCATTAATCAAAACCTGCTCCAGAGTGCTCAGGACCTCAGACTGGGGAGAAGGTTCACCTTCCAACAGGACAACGACCCTAAGCACACAGCCAAGACAACAAAGGATTGGCTTCGGGACAAGTCTCTGAATATCCTTGACTGGCCCAGCCAGAGCTGTACTTGAACCCGACCGAACATCTCTAGAGAGACCTGAAAATAGCTGTGCAGAGACGCTCCCCATCCAACTTGTCAAAGATAATAAACCCAACACTTTACAGTAAATACTACAGTATATCATACTACAGTCCACAAAACAATGCATTAATTACTATAGTATACACTAGTTATTTGAATACACCATTGATACTATAGTTAACTGTAAATACTACAGTATATCATACTACAGTCCACAAAACACTGCATTAATTACTATAGTATACACTAGTTATTTGAATACACCATTGATACTATAGTTAACTGTAAATACTACAGCATATCATACTACAGTCCACAAAACACTGCATTAATTACTATAGTATACACTAGTTATTTGAAAACACTATTGATACTATAGTTAACTGTAAATACTACAGTATTCACTGTAGTGTTTTTGCAGACTTTTTTTTAATACTGCTAGAAAGTATGCATAGTATACTATAGTATTATTTAATCTGGGTGTGAGTGATGACCTGAGTGTCAAACTATTTTCACACTATTGTGCCGACTTGAACCATGCTGTGTTTTTGGTTCAGCTCAGTAGTATGAAAAGGGTACTACAGCCAGCGTTGACCTCTCGGGCTGGGCTAAGACTGGGATTGGGGGCTGAGACTGGGGACAGAGCTGTGGCAGTGGAGGTGCGGCAGAAACTAGCAAATGAAGTGTGCATTTGTGTGCATGACTCTGTGTGTGTGTGTGTGTGTGTGTGTGTGTGTGTGTGTGTGTGTGTGTGTGTATAAGAACTGTGCGTGTGTGTGTGTGTGTGTGTGTGTGTGTATGAGAACTGTGTGTGTGTGTGTGTGTGTGTGTGTGTGTGTGTGTGTGTGTGTGTGTGTGTGTGTGTGTGTGTGTGTGTGTGTGTGTGTGTGTGTTGTGTGTGTGTGTGTGTGTGTGTGTGTGTGTGTGTGTGTGTGTGTGTGTGTGGTTCTTCACTCCCGGTGGGTAAATGAGACCTGATCTGTCCCTCTGCAGGTGACTGTCCCAAAGAGAAGGATGGTGTTGAGCTGAGACAGAGAAAGATCAGCAGGGTAAACTGTCCTGACGCGAGGCCTCAATAGCAGGCTACAACCCCCTCAATACCAGGCTACAACCTCCTCAATACCAGGCTACAGCCCCCTCAATACCAGGCTACAACCCCATCAATACCAGGCTACAGCCCCTCAATACCAGGCTACAACCCCCTCAATACCAGGCTACAACCCCCTCAATACCAGGCTACAACCCCCTCAATACCAGGCTACAACCCCCTCAATACCAGGCTACAACCTCCTCAATACCAGGCTACAACCCCCTCAATACCAGGCTACAACCCCCTCAATACCAGGCTACAACCCCCTCAATACCAGGCTACAACCTCCTCAATACCAGGCTACAACCCCCTCAATACCAGGCTACAACCCCCTCAATACCAGGCTACAACCCCCTCAATACCAGGCTACAACCCCCTCAATACCAGGCTACAACCCCCTCAATACGAGGCCACAAACCACACAATACCAGGCTACAACCCACTCAATACGAGGCCACAAACCACACAATACCAGGCTACAACCCCCTCAATACCAGGCTACAACCCCCTCAATACCAGGCTACAACCCCCTCAATACCAGGCTACAACCCCCTTAATACCAGGCCACAACCCACTCAATACCAGGCTACAACCCCCTCAATACCAGGCTACAACCCCCTCAATACCAGGCTACAACCCCCTCAATACGAGGCCACAAACCACACAATACCAGGCTACAGCCCCCTCAGTACCCACCAACACTGTCCTGCTATGAGACATCTACACAGTCCCCTGTCTACACCTAACAGCACTGACTGAACCTCCTAGTCTGCTCTGTTATCCTCTGTAGACCATCCACACTAAAACAGTGATCGTTTTTTTTGCCTACAGCTACAACTATTGCTGATGTTTTCGGTAACATATCTACATGTTAACCCTGTCAGAATGGGTCCCAGTTAGTTTTAGATAGGCCACAAATGGGCTTAGGACACAAATATCTCGTCCTGAATACCATGGCCGTTTGCTCATGCTTGATATCACC
>NC_143026.1:91214820-91289820 GCF_057628025.1 Oncorhynchus mykiss | reverse complement strand
GAGAGAGAGGAGGGGGTATAGAGAAAGAGGTGGGGGTATAGAGAGAGAGAGAGAGAGAGAGAGAGAGAGAGAGAGAGAGAGGAGGGGGTATAGAGAGAGAGGAGGGGGTATAGAGAGAGAGAGAGAGAGAGAGCGAGGGGAGGGGGTATAGAGAGAGAGGAGGGGGTATAGAGAAAGAGGAGGGGTATAGAGAGAGAGAGAGAGAGATAGAGAGAGAGGAGGTATAGAGGGAGAGGAGGGGGTACAGAGAGAAAGGATGGGGTATACAGAGAGAGGAGGGGGTATACAGAGAGAGAGGAGGGGTTATAGAGAGAGAAGAGGGGGTACAGAGAGAGAGGAGGGGGTACAGAGAGAGAGGAGGGGGTATAGAGAGAGAGAGAGGAGGGGGTATAGAGAGAGAGAGAGAGAGAGGAGGGGGTATAGAGAGAGAAGAGGTGGTATAGAGAGAGAGAGAGGAGGGGGTATAGAGAGAGAGAGAAGAGGGGGTATACAGAGAGAGAGAGGAGGGGTTATAGAGAGAGAGGAGGGGTTATGGAGAGAGAGGAGGGGGTACAGAGAGAGATGAGGGGTTATAGAGAGAGAGAGAGGAGGGGGTATAGAGAGAGAGAGAGAGAGAGGAGGGGATACTGAGAGAGAGGAGGGGGTATAGAGAGAGAGAGAGAGAGGGGGGGGTATAGAGAGAGAGGAGGGGGTACAGAGAGAAAGGATGGGGTATAGAGAGAGAGGAGGGGGTATAGAGAGAGAGGTGGAGAGATGGAGAGAGAGAGGAGGGGGTATACAGAGAGAGAGAGAGAGAGAGGAGGGGTTATAGAGAGAGAGGAGGGGTACAGAGAGAGAGGAGGGGGTACAGAGAGAGATGAGGGGGTATAGAGAGAGAGAGAGAGGATTGGGTATAGAGAGAGAGGATTGGGTATAGAGAGAGAGAGAGAGGAGGGGGTATAGAGTAAGAGAGAGAGAGAGAGAGGAGGGGGTATAGAGAAAGAGGAGGGGGTATAGAGAGAGAGAGAGAGAGAGGAGAGAGAGAGAGAGGAGGGGGTATAGAGAGAGAGGAGGGGGTATAGAGAGAGAGAGAGAGAGAGAGCGAGGGGAGGGGGTATAGAGAGAGAGGAGGGGGTATAGAGAAAGAGGAGGGGGTATAGAGAGAGAGAGAGAGAGATAGAGAGAGAGGAGGTATAGAGGGAGAGGAGGGGGTACAGAGAGAAGGATGGGGTATACAGAGAGAGGAGGGGGTATACAGAGAGAGAGGAGGGGTTATAGAGAGAGAGGAGGGGGTACAGAGAGAGAGGAGGGGGTACAGAGAGAGAGGAGGGGGTAAGAGAGAGAGAGAGGAGGGGGTATAGAGAGAGAGAGAGAGAGGAGGGGTTATAGAGAGAGAAGAGGTGGTATAGAGAGAGAGAGAGGAGGGGGTATAGAGAGAGAGAGAAGAGGGGGTATACAGAGAGAGAGAGGAGGGGTATAGAGAGAGAGGAGGGGTTATGGAGAGAGAGGAGGGGGTACAGAGAGAGATGAGGGGTTATAGAGAGAGAGAGAGGAGGGGGTATAGAGAGAGAGAGAGAGAGGAGGGGGTATAGAGAGAGAATGTGTATAGAGAGAGAGAGGAGGAGGGGGTATAGAGAGAGAGAGAGAAGAGGGGGTATACAGAGAGAGAGAGAAGGGTTATGGAGAGAGAGGAGGGGTTATGGAGAGAGAGGAGGGGGTATACAGAGAGAGAGAGGAGGGGTATAGAGAGAGAGGAGGGGGTACAGAGAGAGAGGAGGGGTATAGAGAGAGAGGGGGGATTGGTATAGAGAGAGAGAGAGAGGAGGGGTATAGAGAGAGAGGAGGGGTACAGAGAGAGGGGATGGGGTATAGAGAGAGAGAGGAGGGGTTTAGAGAGAGAGAGAGGGGGGTATAGAGAGAGAGGAGGTACAGGGAGAGAGAGGTGGTAAGAGAGAGAGAGAGGAGGGGGTAGAGATGAGAGAGGAGAGAGGGGGTATACAGAGAGAGAGAGGAGGGGTTAGAGAGAGAGGAGGGGGTATAGAGAGAGAGAGAAGAGGGGTATACAGAGAGAGAGAGAGGAGGTTATAGAGAGAGAGGAGGAGGTACAGAGAGAGAGGAGGGGGTTATAGAGAGAGAGGAGGGGGTATAGAGAGAGAGAGGGATTTGGTATAGAGAGAGAGAGAGAGAGGACGGGGTATAGAGAGAGAGGAGGGGGTACAGAGAGAGAGGATGGGGTATAATAGAGAGAGAGAGGGGGGGGGTTAGAGAGAGAGAGAGGGGGGGGGTATAGAGAGAGAGAGAGAAGGGGGTATAGAGAGAGAGGGAGGGGGTATAGAGAGAGAGGAGGGGGTATAGAGAAAGAGGAAGGGGTATAGAGAGAGAGAGAGAGAGAGAGGATGGGTATAGAGAAAGAGGAGGGGTTATAGAAGAGAGAGAGAGAGAGAGAGAGAAGAGAGAGAGAGAGAGAGAGAGAGAGGATGTGTGTATAGAGAGAGAGGAGGGGGTTTAGAGAGAGAGAGAGAGAGAGAGGGGGTATAGAGAGAGAGGAGGGGGGGTACAGAGAGAGAGGATGGGTATAGAGAGAGAGGAGGGGGTTTAGAGAGAGAAGAGAGAGAGATAGGAGGGATATAGAGAAAGAGGAGGTTTAGAGAGAGAGAGAGAGAGAGAGAGAGAGAGGGAGGGGGTACAGAGAGAGAGGATGGGGTTTAGAGAGAGAGGAGGGGTTTAGAGAGAGAGAAAGAGAGAGAGAGGAGGGGGTATAGAGAAAGAGGAGGGGTTATGAGAGAGAGAGAGAGAGGGGGTATAGAGAGAGAGGAGGGGGGTATAGATAGAGAGAGGGGGGGAGGGGGTAGAGAGAGAGAGAGAGAGAGAGGAAGGGAGGTATAGAGAGAGAGGAGGGGGTATAGAGAGGAGGGGGGTATAGAGAAAGAGGAGGGGATATAAGAGGAGAGAGAGAGAGAGAGAGAGAGAGGAAGGGGTATAGAGAAAGAGGAGGGGGTACAGAGAAAGAGGAGAGGGTATAGAGAGAGAGAGAGAGGAGGGGGTTATAGAGAGAGAGAGAGAGAGAGAGAGAGAGAGAGAGAGAGAGAAAGAGGAGGGGGTATAGAGAGAGAGAGAGAGAGGAGGGGTATAGAGAAAGAGGAGGGGGTAGAGAGAGAGAGAGAGAGAGAGAGAGAGGGGGGTATATAGAGAGAGGGGGTACAAAGAGAGAGAGAGAGAGAGAGAGAGAGAGAGAGAGAGAGAGAGAGAGGAGGGGGGTATAGAGAAAGAGGAGGGGGTACAGAGAAAGAGGAGAGGGTATAGAGAGAGAGAGAGGAGGGGGTATAGAGAGAGAGAGAGGAGAGAGAGAGAGAGAGAGAGAGAGAGAAAGAGGAGGGTGGTATAGAGAGAGAGAGAGAGAGGGAGGGGGTATAGAGAAAGAGGAGGGGGTATAGAGAGAGAGAGAGAGAGAGAGAGAGAGGGGGTATATAGAGAGAGGGGGTACAAAGAGAGAGAGAGAGAGAGAGAGAGAGAGAGAGAGAGAGAGGAGGGGGTAGAGAGAGAGAGAGAGGAGGGGGTATATAGAGAGAGAGAGAGAGGAGGGGGTATAAAGAGTAGAGAGAGAGAGGGAGGGGGTATAGAGAGAGAGAGAGAGAGAGAGAGAGAGAGAGAGAGAGAGAGAGAGAGACCGTTTTCACTGTACAATAGTAGAGGAGTATTGCTTGTATTTACCGTAGGGTGCATGTGGTCCCCGGGCATCTGTGGAGGGGTGAGTCCCTGTCTAAAGGGTTCCATGTCATATTCCTGCACCCCCAAGGAGGTGGCCTGGGCCAGGGCCTGCATCTGCTGGAGATTGGGGTGGTTGTGTTGGGGGTGGGGGTACAAGCTCAGAGGGTTCAGGTCAGAGGTCAGACCGCCACAGGAGGGCGCTGTGGAGCACAGGAATCACAGGATAGGTCAATCTCAACAAATCAACAATATAACAATTACACGTACTACATAAGCTTACCTTGTGTGTGTGTGTGTGTGTGTGTGTGTGTGTGTGTGTGTGTGTGCGTGCGTGCGTGCGTGCGTGCATGTGTGTGTGTGTTCAGTGACTGCTCATTGGGCACACTGGTTAAATCAAAGTTGTTTCCACGTAATATCAAGTAAATTACGTGGAACCAACGTGGACCAGACGTTGAATTGACCTCTGTGCCTAGTGGGTGGTACAGTACAGTAGTGGGTGGTACAGTAGTGGGTGGTACAGTACAGTAGCGGGTGGTACAGTACAGTAGTGGGTGGTACAGTAGTGGGTGGTACAGTAATGTGTGGTACAGTAGTGGGTGGTACAGTACAGTAGTGGGTGGTACAGTAGTGGGTGGTACAGTACAGTAGCGGGTGGTACAGTACAGTAGTGGGTGGTACAGTAGTGGGTGGTACAGTAATGTGTGGTACAGTAGTGGGTGGTACAGTACAGTAGTGGGTGGTACAGTAGTGGGTGGTACAGTACAGTAGTGGGTGGTACAGTAGTGGGGGGTAGAGTAGTGGGTGGTACAGTACAGTAGTGGGTGGTACAGTAGTGGGTGGTACAGTAGTGGGTGGTACAGTACAGTAGTGGGTGGTACAGTAGTGGGTGGTACAGTAGTGGGTGGTACAGTAGTGGGTGGTACAGTACAGTAGTGGGTGGTACAGTAGTGGGTGGTACAGTAATGTGTGGTACAGTAATGGGTGGTACAGTACAGTAGTGGGTGGTACAGTAGTGGGTGGAACAGTACAGTAGTGGGTGGTACAGTAGTGGGTGGTACAGTACAGTAGTGGGTGCTACAGTACAGTAGTGGGTGGTACAGTAGTGGGTGGTACAGTACAGTAGTGGGTGGTACAGTAGTGGGTGGTACAGTTGTGGGTGGTACAGTAGTGGGTGGTGCAGTACAGTAGTGGGTGGTACAGTAGTGGGTGGTACAGTAAAGTAGTGGGTGGCACAGTAGTGGGTGGTACAGTACAGTAGTGGGTGGTACAGTAGTGGGTGGTACAGTACAGTAGTGGGTGGTACAGTAGTGGGTGGTACAGTAGTGGGTGGTACAGTAGTGGGTGGTACAGTAGTGGGTGGTACGGTACAGTAGTGGGTGGTACAGTACAGTAGTGGGTGGTACAGTAATGGGTGGTACAGTAGTGGGTGGTACAGTACAGTAGTGGGTGGTACAGTAGTGGGTGTTACAGTACAGTAGTGGGTGGTACAGTAGTGGGTGGTACAGTAGTGTGTGGTACAGTAGTGGGTGGTACAGTAGTGGGTGGTACAGTAGTGGGTGGTACAGTACAGTAGTGGGTGGTACAGTAGTGGGTGGTACAGTAGTGGGTGGTACAGTAATGTGTGGTACAGTAGTGGGTGGTACAGTAATGTGTGGTACAGTAGTGGGTGGTACAGTACAGTAGTGGGTGGTACAGTAGTGGGTGGTACAGTAGTGGTTGGTACAGTACAGTAGTGGGTGGTACAGTAGTGGGTGGAACAGTACAGTAGTGGGTGGTACAGTAGTGGGTGGTACAGTACAGTAGTGGGTGGTACAGTACAGTAGTGGGTGGTACAGTACAGTAGTGGGTGGTACAGTAGTGGGTGGTACAGTACAGTAGTGGGTGGTACAGTAGTGGGTGGTACAGTAGTGGGTGGTACAGTAGTGGGTGGTACAGTACAGTAGTGGGTGGTACAGTAGTGGGTGGTACAGTACAGTAGTGGGTGGTACAGTACAGTAGTGGGTGGTACAGTAGTGGGTGGTACAGTAGTGTGTGGTACAGTAGTGGGTGGTACAGTAGTGGGTGGTACAGTACAGTAGTGGGTGGTACAGTAGTGGGTGGTACAGTAGTGGGTGGTACAGTAGTGTGTGGTACAGTAATGTGTGGTACAGTAGTGGGTGGTACAGTACAGTAGTGGGTGGTACAGTAGTGGGTGGTACAGTACAATAGTGGGTGGTACAGTAGTGGGTGGTACAGTACAGTAGTGGGTGGTACAGTAGTGGGTGGTACAGTAGTGGGTGGTACAGTACAGTAGTGGGTGGTACAGTAGTGGGTGGTACAGTAGTGGGTGGTACAGTAGTGGGTGGTACAGTAATGTGTGGTACAGTAGTGGGTGGTACAGTACAGTAGTGGGTGGTACAGTAGTGGGTGGTACAGTACAGTAGTGGGTGGTACAGTAGTGGGGGGTAGAGTAGTGGGTGGTACAGTACAGTAGTGGGTGGTACAGTAGTGGGTGGTACAGTAGTGGGTGGTACAGTACAGTAGTGGGTGGTACAGTAGTGGGTGGTACAGTAGTGTGTGGTACAGTAGTGGGTGGTACAGTAGTGGGTGGTACAGTACAGTAGTGGGTGGTACAGTCTGGGTGGTACAGTAGTGGGTGGTACAGTACAGTAGTGGGTGGTACAGTCTGGGTGGTACAGTAGTGGGTGGTACAGTAGTGGGTGGTACAGTAGTGGGTGGTACAGTAGTGGGTGGTACAGTACAGTAGTGGGTGGTACAGTAGTGGGTGGAACAGTACAGTAGTGGGTGGTACAGTAGTGGGTGGTACAGTACAGTAGTGGGTGGTACAGTAGTGGGTGGTACAGTACAGTAGTGGGTGGTACAGTAGAGTGTGGTACAGTACAGTAGTGGGTGGTACAGTACAGTAGTGGGTGGTACAGTAGTGGGTGGTACAGTACAGTAGTGGGTGGTACAGTACAGTAGTGGGTGGTACAGTACAGTAGTGGGTGGTACAGTAGTGGGTGGTACAGTAGTGTGTGGTACAGTAGTGGGTGGTACAGTAGTGGGTGGTACAGTACAGTAGTGGGTGGTACAGTCTGGGTGGTACAGTAGTGGGTGGTACAGTACAGTAGTGGGTGGTACAGTCTGGGTGGTACAGTAGTGGGTGGTACAGTAGTGGGTGGTACAGTAGTGGGTGGTACAGTACAGTAGTGGGTGGTACAGTAGTGGGTGGAACAGTACAGTAGTGGGTGGTACAGTAGTGGGTGGTACAGTACAGTAGTGGGTGGTACAGTAGTGGGTGGTACAGTACAGTAGTGGGTGGTACAGTAGAGTGTGGTACAGTACAGTAGTGGGTGGTACAGTACAGTAGTGGGTGGTACAGTAGTGGGTGGTACAGTACAGTAGTGGGTGGTACAGTACAGTAGTGGGTGGTACAGTAGAGTGTGGTACAGTACAGTAGTGGGTGGTACAGTACAGTAGTGGGTGGTACAGTACAGTAGTGGGTGGTACAGTACAGTAGTGGGTAATACAGTACAGTAGTGGGTGGTACAGTAGTGGGTGGTACAGTACAGTAGTGGGTGGTACAGTAGTGGGTGGAACAGTACAGTAGTGGGTGGTACAGTAGTGGGTGGTACAGTACAGTAGTGGGTGGTACAGTAGTGGGTGGAACAGTACAGTAGTGGGTGGTACAGTAGTGGGTGGTACAGTACAGTAGTGGGTGGTACAGTAGTGGGTGGTACAGTAGTGGGTGGTACAGTACAGTAGCATACCACTGTGATGTGCTGGCTGTTCTTGCTGCTCTTGTTGCTGCTGCTGTTGCTGCCTTCTGGCCAGTTTCTTCATCTACAATATCAACATAAATATCATTTAATTACAAATACATCTACAATAGCAACATAAATATAATTTAATTACATAAACAGTTACATCTACAATATAATTATACATATTATTTAATTACATAAACAGTTACATCTACAATATAATTATACATATTATTTAATTACAAATACATCTACAATGTCAACATAAATATCATTTAATTACATAGACAGTTAAATCCACAATATAAACAGAAATATAATTTAATTACAAATTTACAGTTACATCCACAATATAAACATAAATATCATTTAATTACAAATACATCTACAATATCAACATAAATATAATTTAACTACATAAACAGTTACATCCACAATATAAACATAAATATAATTTAATTACATATTTACAATTAAATCTACAATATAAACATACATATAATTTAATTACATATACATCTACAATATCAACAGAAATATTATTTAATTAAATCAAATCAAATGTTATTGGTCACATACACATGGTAAGCAGATGTTAATGCGAGTGTAGCGAAATGCTTGTGCTTCTAGTTCCGACAATGCAGTAATAACCAACGAGTAATCTAACCTAACAATTCCACAACAACTATCCTATACACACAAGTGTAAAGGGATGAAGAATATGTACATAAAGATATATGAATGAGTGATGGTACAGAACGGCATAGGCAAGATGCATTAGATGGTATCGAGCACAGTATATACATATGAGATGAGTAATGTAGGGTACGTAAACATAAAGTGGCATAGTTTAAAGTGGCTAGTGATACATGTATTACATAAAGATGGCAAGATGCAGTAGATGATATATACTACAGTATATACATATGTATGTGTTCAGTAGATGATATATAGTACAATATATACATATACATATGAGACATATTACAAATACATCTACAATATAAACATAAACATAATTAATTACATATACAGTTACATCCACAATATAAACATATATATATTTAATTACATAGACAGTTACATCCACAATATAAACATACATATATTTAATTACATAGACAGTTACATCCACAATATAAACATATATATATTTAATTACATAGACAGTTACATCCACAATATAAACATATATATATTTAATTACATAGACAGTTACATCCACAATATAAACATACATATATTTAATTACATAGACAGTTACATCCACAATATAAACATACATATATTTAATTACATAGACAGTTGCATCCACAATATAAACATAAATATAATGAATTACATATTTACAGTAAAATCCACAATATAAACAGATATATAATTGCATTACGTATACATCTACAATATCAACAGAAATATAATTGAATTACACATTTACAGTTAAGTCCTCAATATAAACAGAAATATAATTTAATTACATATTTACAGTTAAATCCACAATATAAACAGAAATATAATTTCATTACATATTAACAGTTAAATCCACAATATAAACAGAAATATAATTTAGTTACATATTTACAGTTAAGTCCACAATATAAACAGATATACAGTCACCTCTCACTCCACAGCCTCTCTCTCAAACCTAGTCTTCATAGGGACATGTTCACTCAGTTGAAACGTATTAAGGGGAAAGAAAAGGACATATTTCATGGACAGAAAACCACACACGCTGCCCGCTGTAAGGAAATACAGCCCTTATCTGGAAGGATCTACGAGTGAGATGTCATCAGTTTCCTGAATAGAGAGATAACCGGAGTGATTTCCAGGTTGGCAGCAGAGCACACTGCCGAAAGAGTTCTGTTATCAGTGGTACACATGAAAGTATCTGGGAGGTAGCAAGTGTGTTGGGGGGGGGGTGCAGGCAGCATCACATTACTGTACCTTGGCTCTTTGGTTTTGGAACCAGACCTGCACGACTCTCACGCTCAGACCGGTCTCCGCTGCCAAGGTCTCCCTTACCTTGGAGAGGAAGGGAAGGACAGAGGGAAGAGAGGGGGAGGGACCGAGGGAGAGGGACAGAGGGAGAGAAGAGGAGAGGGACAGAGAGAGAGAAGAGGAGAGGGACAGAGAGAGAGAAGAGGGACAGAAGGAGAGAAGAGGAGAGGGACAGAGAGAGAGAAGAGGAGAGGGACAGAGAGAGAGAGAGAAGAGGAGAGGGACAGAGAGAGAGAAGAGGGACAGAGGGAGAGAAGAGGAGAGGGACAGAAAGAGAGAAGAGGAGAGGGACAGAGAGAGAGAAGAAGAGAGGGACAGAGAGAGAGAAGAGGAGAGGGACAGAGAGAGAGAAGAGGGACAGAGGGAGAGAAGAAGGGAGGGACAGAGGGAGGGAAGAGGAGTGCGACAGAGAAAGGGAAGGACAGAGGGACAGAAGAGGAGTGCGACAGAGAAAGGGAAGGACAGAGGGAGAGAAGAGAGAGGAAGTAAACGTGATATGACCCTTGTAGTCTACATATCCTAATATAAGGACACTTTCATGACAACTCTTATCAGTACAGCGTAATAACTATAGCTATCAAACCTCAGACCCTTGTGATGAAGACAATAATCAGCTGTTGGAGAGTATTCTGATTGAGGATCCTTTAAAGTACAAACTACACCACCTCTTCTCTTTAGGAGCCCTTTGGTGTACACCTATGCCCTACCTTCCGGCAGGGCTTGGAGGAGACTTCGAAGGATGCTTTGAAGGCCCGTCTCTGGTGGGTGGTCAGAATAGTGCGTGGACGTTTGGGTCGTTTGTGTTCAGGGTCGTCTGCTTCACCGCCACGTCTGCCTGAAGCCTTCACACTGCCCTCATCCCCTTTCTCCTCCTCCTCCTCCTCCTCCTCATCATCACTTTCACCTGCCAAGATAGGACAAATGGAGAAAAAAACCCATATATAACCATTCTGAGACACACACACGCACGCACACACGCACACACGCACACACGGACACGCGCACACACACACACACACACAAACACACACAGAACGTGTACCTGAGTCTGATGAGGTGGGTCTGTCCACTTCCTGGTTGTAGTCTCTAGCACAGAGCAACCGTCCTTCCCTGAGGACACAGCAGTCTCCAGGCCGCAGAAGACAGGAACACATACTGCAGCTGAAACAGGCCAGGTGGAACACTGCAGCTCCAGCATGCATCACTAGCTCTGCAGGGGAGATGGCCTCTGCACAGCCACCACACCTCACTGCAAACAGACTGGAGAGAGAGAGAGAGAGAGAGAGAGAGAGAGAGAGAGAGAGAGAGAGAGAGAGAGAGAGAGAGAGAGAGAGAGAGTTTAAACCTAAACAAGTTTAAACAATCTAGGTTTCTAGGTTTCAACATAATCTAAGTTTCACTTTCAACGAGCATTGCTATGTAATGACTTTTGTATTGAGCACTTTTTCTGTCTCTACTGCTCTGGTACACTGCTTGAGTGACAGCTCCTCTACCCCAAATAATGGTTCAACACACCACGCTTCCCAGACACAACTTCTCTAGACGAGCTCTCAGAGGTTACTGGAATGTTGCTGAGTCGTTCAGTCAATCAAGACTGCCAGCTTACATACCCCCTCCTTCTCCCCCTCTCCCTCAGACTCTCAGACAAATACCCCCAGAGTGGCGAGTGTGCATCTTAGCGCCTGGCAACCAGCACTGGGGGCTCAGCCTCGGAGACTGTTACCACGGCTGCCGTGTCCGAGGCCGCGCCCCCGGGAGGAGGTAGAAAGGCGCTCCGCATGCCATGGCTCCAGCCAGGGGGGGGGGGGAATCAGGACTCCTGGTGGGAGAGGCTGGGACTGCCGGTCCCGGGAATTATCCCTAAGTCTGCTTAACCTGAGAGGAACTAAAGAAGAGCCAGACCCGAATCAGCAGACGTATTACTCTGCTTTCTGGCAGCCACAGCAGTTTGGGTCTGTCAACCAGGATGGTGCGTCATCAGTTTGGACCTGGGGGTTGTTTTCTGACTTCATAGAACCAAGGGTCACACCAGTGGCGTCTCCATGGAAACATGAGGAGATGACTCGTTTTTTGTCCCTTCGCTAGGGAAGTGGATGCTATGTTTTTGTCTCTTTGCTAGGGAAGTGGATGCTATGTTTTTGTCTCTTTGCTAGGGAAGTGGATGGTGTGTTTTTGTCTCTTTAAATAAGACCAGTCCGAACCGGACCAAAAAACAACATCTGTGGATGTTGAAATCAAGGCCAAGGCGTACGGACCAAATCTTAACCAGATATAGACGTCTGTGATTGGTTAAGATTATTGGTTAAAATGAAGTCCAGTCCAGACCAAACATCTGTGAAAGTTGAAATCAAGGTAGGACCAAATCTGAACCAAACATAGATTAAAACGAGTGCATGTGAATATCTACAGTTAGATCCATTGTCTTATTTTAAGTGGAATTCAAAATATTGAATGTGATATAATGCTTTCTTCATTGACATGTAGATAGATATAAGTGAATGTATATACAGTTGAAATCTGGCCCCCAAAAAACAATGACCAAAATAACAAGTACAGTACCAGTCAAAAGTTTGGACACACCTACTCATTACAAGGTTTTTCTTTATTTTTACTATTTTCTACATTGTAGAATAATAGTGAAGACATCAAAACTATGAAATAACACATATGGAATCATGTAGTAACCAAAAAGGTATAAAACAAATCAAAATATATTTTACATTTGAGATTCTTCAAAGTAGCCACCCTTTGCCCTGATGACACCTTTGCACACTCTTGGCATTCTCTCAACCAGCTTCATGAGGTAGTCACCTGGAATGCATTTCAATTAACAGGTGTGCCTTGTTAAGAGTTAATTGGTGGAATTTCTTCTTAATGCGTTTGAGCCAATCAGTTGTGTTGTGACAAGGTAGGGGTGGTATACAGAAGATAGCCCTATTTGGTAAAATACCAAGTCCATATTATGGCAAGAACAGCTCAAATAAGCAAAGAGAAACAACAGTCTATCCTTACTTTAAGACATGAAGGTCAGTCAATCTGGAAAATTTCAAGAACTTTGAAAGTTTCTTCAAGTGTAGTTGCAAAAACCATCAAGTGCTACGATGAAACTGGCTCTCATGAGGACCACCACAGGAAAGGAAGACCTAGAGTTCGTTACCTCTGCTGCAGACGATACGTTCATTAGAGTTACCAGCCTAAGAAATTACAGCCCAAATAAAAGCTTCACAGAGTTCAAGTAACAGACACATCTCAACATCAACTGTTCAGCGGAGACTACGTAAATTAGGCCTTCATGGTCGAATTTCTGCAAAGAAACCACTACTAAAGGACACCAATAATAAGAAGAGACTTGCTTGGGCCAAGAAACACGAGCAATGGACATTAGACCGGTAGGAAATCTGTCCTTTGGTCTGATGAGTCCACATTTGAGATTTTTGGTTCCAACAACTGTGTCTTTGAAATGCAGAGTAGGTGAACGGATGATCTCTGCATGTGTGGTTCCCACCGTGAAGCATGGAGGAGGTGTGATGGTGTTGTGCTTTGCAAGTGACACTGTCTGTGATTTATTTAGAATTCAAGGCATACTAAACCAGCATGGCTACCACATCATTCTGCAGCAATACACCATCCCATCTGGTTTGCGCTTATTGGGACTATCATTTTTTTTTTCAACAGGACAATGACCCAATACACCTCCAGGTTGTGTAAGGGCTATTTGACCAAGAAGGAGAGTGATGGAGTTTCAAGTGACGGGTCGAGAGTTTCAAGTTCCTTGGTGTCCACATCACTTCCAAACTATCATGGTCCAAACACACCAAGACAGTTGTGAAGAGGGCACGACAACTTTTCCACCTCAGGAGACTGAAAATATTTGGCATGGGACCCCAGATCCTCAAAAAGTTCTACAGCTGCACCATCGAGAGCATCCTGACCAGTTGCATCACCGCCTGGTATGGCAACTACTTGGCACCTGACCATAAGGCGCTACAGAGGGTAGGGCACACTGCCCAGTACATCACTAGGGCCAAGCTTCCTGCCATCCAGGACCTATAGTATATACTAGGCAGTGTCAGAGGAAGGCCCAAAAAATTGTCAAAGACTCCGGTCACCCCAGTCATAGACTGTTCTCTCTGCTACCGCACAGCAAGTGGCACCGGAGCGCCAAGTCGTGGTCCAAAAGGCTCCTTAACAGCTTCTACCGCCAAGCCATAAAACTCCTTAACAGCTTCTACCGCCAAGCCATAAAACTCCTTAACAGCTTCTACCTCCAAGCCATAAGACTCCTTAACAGCTTCTACCGCCAAGCCATAAGACTCCTTAACAGCTTCTACCCCCAAGCCATAAGACTCCTTAACAGCTTCTACCCCCAAGCCATAAGACTCCTTAACAGCTTCTACCCCCAAGCCATAAGACTCCTTAACAGCTTCTACCTCCAAGCCATAAGACTCCTTAACAGCTTCTACCGCCAAGCCATGAGACTCCTTAACAGCTTCTACCCCCAAGCCATAAGACTCCTTAACAGCTTCTACCCCCAAGCCATAAGACTCCTTAACAGCTTCTACCCCCAAGACATAAGACTCCTTAACAGCTTCTACCTCCAAGCCATAAGACTCCTTAACAGCTTCTACCCCCAAGACATAAGACTCCTTAACAGCTTCTACCTCCAAGCCATAAGACTCCTTAACAGCTTCTACCCCCAAGCCATAAGACTCCTTAACAGCTTCTACCCCCAAGCCATAAGACTCCTTAACAGCTTCTACCCCCAAGACATAAGACTCCTTAACAGCTTCCACCTCCAAGACATGACTCCTTAACAGCTTCTACCCCCAAGCCATAAAACTCCTTAACAGCTTCTACCGCCCCCCCCCCCCCCCCCCAAGCCATAAGACTGCTGAACAACTCAACTAATCAAACGGCCACCCGGACTATTTACATTGACCCCTCACCGCTGCTACTCACTGTTTACTATCTATGCATAGTCACTTTACAAATTACCTCGACTAACCTGATTGATTAGATTTTTTTTTTCAACTTTTGTTTATTTAGTAAATATATTATTAACTCTATTTAAGGGCATGTAAGTAAGCATTTCACGGTAAGGAATACAACACCTGTTGTATTCGGCGCATGTGACAAATATATATTTTTTTGATTTGATTTGATGGCGTGCTGCATCAGATGACCTGGCCTCCACAATCACCCGACCTCAATGGTCGGGATGGTTTGGGATGAGTTGTACCGCAGAGTGAAGGAAAAGCAGCCAACAAGTGCTCAGCATATGTGGGAACTCCTTCAAGACTGTTGGAAAAGCCTTCCAGGTGAAGCTGGTTGAGAGAATGCCAAGCGTGTGCGAAGCTTCATCAAGACAAAGGATGGCTACTTTGAAGAATTTTGTCTAGTACTGTATTTTGTCTAGTACTGTATTTTGTCTAGTACTGTATTTTGTCTAGTACTGTATTTTCAACATTCGTAAAATATGTTTTTTAATTGTCCATACATTATGTATTTTCAGTGTCCGGAAAATACTCATTTTTAAAATTCGGAAAATACTTATTTTCAACTTTAATTCAGAACCGAAAATTAACCTAATTACAACATCTGGAGAATATGTATTTTCAACGTAATTTTGCTTACTGGGTATCTCCTATTGATATTTGCCTACACAGTATGTTCCTGTTGGAACAAGAGGTAGCCCTGAATTGAACATGTTGTTTACTGTTACGAACCAACAACATATAACCCCCAAGTATGACCTCCAAGAATCATGTTTTCACACAAAAACAAAAAAGACAGTCAGACACAGAGGTTAAAATGTCACAGTGGAAAACAGTGGTGGTAAACAGCAACATCCCAAAGCCCTGCATTGCTGAGACTTATTGGTGTTGCTGTGGGGTTGCCGGGGAAACGGTCAAGCTTATTCTAAGGAGCCCATGAGGAGACCGACCCAAGCTGTCTGCCAACCCTTAATGTCTTTGGTATGTGCACTCGTTTTTGCCAAGACAGCACCTATGGCATGGTTCCCCAACTGGCGGCCTACGGGCCGGATTTGGCCCACGGGTGGTTTTTATTTGGCCCCCCAAGTTTTCAGAGCAAGAAAGAAAATGTGTTGGACATGAAATACTGTAAAAGCACCAAGGGCCTAATTTATCAATCATGCATTGGCACAATCTGTACTTAAACCAATGCGTTGGATCATTTCCGCACAAATTGTGAGATTTATCCATATGAACGTTTGAGAGCGTGAGTAAATGTACGCCACGACCATGCGTATGCACAGGGCCAAGTGGTGGAAAAGGGGGAACTGCTTGTCAAGTATAGGCATTTCCTGTCAAGCATAGGCATTTCCTGTCAAGCATAGGCATTTCCTGTCAAGCATTTCCTGATTGACATGCTATATAATTTTACTACATCATTGCATTTGGTACGATCAATAATCCATATCGATTACAGTCATTTGTTAAACTAGAGGTGAAAGTGAAACGGCAGGGTAGCCTAGTGGTTAGAGTGTAGAGGCGGCAGGGTAGCCTAGTGGTTAGAGTGTAGTGGCGGCAGCGTAGCCTAGTAGTTAGCGCGTTGGGCTAGTAACCAGAAGGTTGCAAGTTCAAACCCCTGAGCTGACAAGGTACAAATCTGTCGTTCTGCCCCTGAACTAGGTAGTTAACCCGCTGTTCCTAGGCCGTCATTGAAAATAAGAATTTGTTCTTAACTGACTTGCCTAGTTAAATAAAGGTAAAAATAAACCTTGTGTAAACACTATGAAATAAGTGATACAATGAGAGATGGCTTGACTTGATCTGTTTGGAGAGAGGTAGATTTTAGAGACTGGTGGGACCTTGTTTTGCAGAACGTACAGATTGGCTCAACAAATATGGTTTCCAAAAAAAAAAAACAATCTTATAGGATTTTTTTGCGAGGATTTAAAGACCTACTTTAAAAAAGGCAAACACGTGCCATTCTCATTCAGATCCAAGTGCTATCCACACTCGAGTTGTTGTGCAATGGGCACTTTTGAGCGAGAGCTTGCAGATCGGGCATCTCATAGCCCTCGATGAGCCAATATTTTGGATGCAATAATCAGCTAAGTGAACAGTAACACATACATTTCATATTTTAGTAGACGCTCTTATCCAGAGCAACTTACAGTTAGTGCATTCATCTTAAGATAGTTGTTAGTTTTATTTTATTTAACTAGGCAAGTCAGTTAAGAACAAATTCTTATTTTCAATGATGGCCTACCAGGGAACAGTGGGTTGAATGCCTTGTTCAGAGGCAGAACGACAGATTTTTACCTTGTCAGAGGGATTCGATCCAGCAACCTTTTAGTTACTGGCCCAACACTCTAACCACTAGGCTGCCTTCCTGCTACCTGACTACAGACATAGAAAGTCATTTTTTCCTCAGTAACGTAGCTATGAGTAGAGTCAGAGCTAGAAGGCCGGGGGGTGAGCACAACAGAGCGAGCCGAATAAAGCCTTTTGATTGGTTGTACTCAATCTCTGACACTAGCACCTCTATTTCAGTCTCTGAAATGTTTTTTTTTGGGTTGCCCCGTTGTATTTCATGGTATGGCGTTGTAAATGCACAACGGGCTTTACATATTGGATTTTGACCATTTATGGTTAATTAGTGGTGTTTCGAAATGCAAATAGCCAAGGTGGTGCACGAGCACTGAGGCTGAGAACAATTGGTATTTATCAATGGTTATCTCCTATCGGTGTGCATATGACACTCGTAGGGTTGTTTAATATATATCACTTTTTTTCTATCCGTATGAACATTCTAAATTCCATTTGTAAGTAGTATTTTAGAATAATTTATATGCAATATTGATAAATGAGGCCCCAGGACTTGGAACAATCGAACATGGCCACAGTAAATGTACACACTCAAGGAGACATTAACTAGTGACAAGAACATTACTGAGAGAACAGTCAGCACACTCTCTCTCTCTCTCTCTCTCTGCTATTACGGCCGTGCACTCTGACCACTGTCTGTGTATCAGTCACAAGGCAGCTCTCACTCTCTGTTTCAACCCAGGGGGAAGGTCACTCTGTTCCTTGTGTTCCAGATCCACAGAGACAGACTTCAGTCCAACCATTGTTCTCCAGCGCTCCCAGCCTTACCTCCTCCTGAACCTAACTTTTAGTCCAGACCTCAAGTAGGCATGATGCAGACAGATCCTGTTGCTGTATCAGGTGAACCTGGAGCCAGACCGCGGTGGACACACACACACATGCGTGCACACACACACACACACACACACACACACACACACACACACACACACACACACACACACACACACACACAGAGCCAGTGGATCTGATTAAGATCTGGGGTCTGACCATCAGCCTGCAAACCAACCTACACTCCTAATCTACCTGCTAACTGAACTGTACTCTACTGTACACCCAACCTAATCTACCTGCTAACTGAACTGTACTCTACTGTACACCCAACCTAATCTACCTGCTAACTGAACTCTACTGTACACCCAACCTAATCTACCTGCTAACTGAACTCTACTGTACACCCAACCTAATCTACCTGCTAACTGAACTCTACTGTACACCCAACCTAATCTACCTGCTAACTGAACTCTACTGTACACCCAACCTAATCTACCTGCTGACTGAACTCTACTCTACTATACACCCAACCTAATCTACCTGCTAACTGAACTCTACTGTACACCCAACCTAATCTACCTGCTAACTGAACTCTACTGTACACCCAACCTAATCTACCTGCTAACTGAACTCTACTGTACACCCAACCTAATCTACCTGCTAACTGAACTCTACTGTACACCCAACCTAATCTACCTGCTAACTGAACTCTACTGTACACCCAACCTAATCTACCTGCTAACTGAACTATACTGTACACCCAACCTAATCTACCTGCTAACTGAACTCTACTGTACACCCAACCTAATCTACCTGTTAACTGTACTCTACTGTACACCCAACCTAATCTACCTGCTAACTGAACTCTACTGTACACCCAACCTAATCTACCTGCTAACTGAACTCTACTGTACACCCAACCTAATCTACCTGCTAACTGAACTCTACTGTACACCCAACCTAATCTACCTGCTAACTGAACTCTACTGTACACCCAACCTAATCTACCTGCTAACTGAACTCTACTGTACACCCAACCTAATCTACCTGCTAACTGAACTCTACTGTACACCCAACCTAATCTATCAGGCCATCTATCAGATTAGATACAAGTAAACTAGCCTATAAACGTTTTCTGTAAATACAATCAATTATCTTTCATTCATCTGTATCACCAGTCACAACTTTCACTGCCCATGTCAACTGACTCTACAGCTTTGATTAGTATTGTTGTCTTCAGATCATCAGCAGACAGTGAAAATCAGGCTACTTCTTGACCTGATTCAGTTCAAAACAACCCACGTCATCATCATTCAGTTCCAAGTAGGCCAAGGTTCTGGTTGGTATGCATTACAATAAATAGGAGAACAGTCGGTGAGGTGGGATGAGACCCAGACAGAAACTACAATGTTGGACCAGGGACAATGATGTGTAGCAGAACCCTGGACTGGCCCAGGGACAATGATGTGTATCAGAACCCTGGACTGGCCCAGGGACAATGATGTGTATCAGAACCCTGACCCGGGCCAGGGACAATGATGTGTATCAGAACCCTGGCCCGGCCCAGGGACAATGATGTGTAGCAGAACCCTGGACTGGCCCAGGGACAATGATGTGTATCAGAACCCTGGACTGGCCCAGGGACAATGATGTGTATCAGAACCCTGACCCGGGCCAGGGACAATGATGTGTATCAGAACCCTGGCCCGGCCCAGGGACAATGATGTGTAGCAGAACCCTGACCCGGCCCAGGGACAATGATGTGTAGCAGAACCCTGACCCGGGCCAGGGACAATGATGTGTATCAGAACCCTGGACTGGCCCAGGGACAATGATGTGTATCAGAACCCTGGACTGGCCCAGGGACAATGATGTGTATCAGAACCCTGACCCGGGCCAGGGACAATGATGTGTATCAGAACCCTGGACTGGCCCAGAGACAATGATGTGTATCAGAACCCTGGCCCGGCCCAGGGACAATGATGTGTATCAGAACCCTGGCCCGGCCCAGGGACAATGATGTGTAGCAGAACCCTGACCCGGCCCAGGGACAATGATGTGTAGCAGAACCCTGGCCCGGCCAGTAGCCTAGTTGCTGCCCCAGAAATTCTGAGATCTGATAGGTTGTATCTGAATATATTGATAATTTATAGCAACTCATCAATCTCACCGGAGAAAGCATCCAAGCCAGCAAAACAGCACCCCAGACACTAAGACAGAGTGGCGCAGTTTGCCTCGATTGGATGTTTTCTCTGGTGAAATAGATTCAGCTTCTTGGTCGAGACAGACCCGTGGGGGCAGTACCTGGCATGAGGCCCCCTGCTAATTGGTCAGGTCAGATATCTCACGGTCGAATGGGCGTCATCCCATTGGGCACCTAGGCACCTGGGCACGGGGCTATCCAGATGCCAACGCACGGAATGGCCCCCTCATAGTGGGCACCGTCCCTAAAAGGTTTCACACCCTAAACCCATCGCCTCTCCTGTCAGAATCCCTCTTCCCCACCAACATATGGCTATTTACTGTTCTCTCTCTCCTCCCTCTCTCCTCCCTCTCACCTCCCTCTCACCTCCCTCTCACCTCCCTCTCTCCTCCCTCTCTCCACCTCCCTCTCACCTCCCTCTCTCCTCCCTCTCTCCTCCCTCTCTTCTCCCTCTCTCCACCTCCCTCTCTCCTCCCTCTATCCTCCTTCTCACCTCCCTCTCACCTCCCTCTCACCTCCCTCTCACCTCCCTCTCTCCACCTCCCTCTCTCCCCCCTCTCTCCTCCCTCTCACCTCCCTCTCACCTCCCTCTCTCCTCCCTCTCACCTCCCTCTCTCCTCCCTCTCACCTCCCTCTCTCCTCCCTCTCTCCTCCCTCTCTCCACCTCCCTCTCTCCTCCCTCTCACCTCCCTCTCTCCTCCCTCTCTCCTCCCTCTCACCTCCCTCTCTCCTCCCTCTCTCCTCCCTCTCTCCTCCCTCCACCTCCCTCCTCCTCCCTCACACCTCCCTCTCTCCTCCCTCTACCTCCCTCCACCTCCCTCCACCTCCCTCCACCTCCCTCTCTCCTCCCTCCACCTCCCTCCTCCTCCCTCTCACCTCCCTCTCTCCTCCCTCTCACCTCCCTCTCACCTCCCTCTCTCCTCCCTCTCTCCTCCCTCTCTCCTCAGCTAGCTCCTTTGGCAAAATGTGTAAAACAGCTTGAGATTGTCTAAAAAAACTCCATATTTTTCCCTCAGCCCCATGGGGGGGGGGGGGGAGGGGGGTGTGCAAAACTGTGCCACGCCACTACCTCCAGCCCTTTCTGTACATGCCAACTGTCTTTCTGTTGTCATTAAACTCTGTGGTCCTTTTTTTTAGGATCTTTATGGCTCAGGAAACATCCCAAACAGCAAAGAGATCACAGCTTGGTCAGAATATGGGATGTGTTGGTGTGTTAGCCTTCAGAGTACCAGCCAATAGCACCAACCAGAGCCATAGCCAACGCTGCAAGGGGATTTCATTTCAATGCACTGTCACTGAGAAGGAGTAAATGAGTGTGATGTTTCCAGTCTCGTCGCTTGGCAGAGAGGCCATCACTAAATTGTTCAGAAATAATGTACGCTGCCTCTGTTTGGGCTTGGCTCTAGTTTAAGTGTGAGATATAGTTTGTGTGTGTGTGTGTGTGTGTGTGTGTTTTGGGAGGAATTTAGGGAGGGGAGGTTTGTGTAAGTGACGCTTTTGAATGGGCCATATGTTGTCCCCAGCTTGCCGTTGCCACACCGATGGGTTTTGATCATTTAACACATTTTGACAATGTGTCAGTTGAGCTCTACCCCAGATCGCGCTGTGTGTGTGTGTGTGTGTGTGTGTGTTCTCCTCTCACATTCCAGGGCCCATGCTGCCCCTTCCTCCTGCAGTCACCTTGTTCTCCAAGAGCTGCGACTCCCGTGCCAAGTTCCCTGGACACTCCCTTTCATACAAACACATACATTCTGCATATATCCCCAGTATCTATCTACTGTATTTATCTACAGTAACTATCTACATTATCTATCTACATTATCTATCTATAGTATCTATCTACATTATCTATCTACAGTATCTATCCCCAGGATCTATCTACTGCATTTATCTACAGTAACTATCTACATTATCTAGCTACATTATCTATCTATAGTATCTTTCTACATTATCTAGCCACATGATCTATCTATAGTATCTACCTACAGTATCTATCTACATTATATATCTACAGTATCTATCCCCAGTATCTATCTACTGTATTTATCTACAGTAACTATCTACATTATATATGTAAAGTATCTATCTACATTATCTATCTACATTATCTATATACAGTATCTATCCCCAGTATATATCTATTGTATTTATCTACAGTAACTATCTACATTATATATCTATAGTATCTTTCTACATGATCTATCTACATTACCTATCTACATTATCGATCTATAGTATCTACAGTTGAAGTCGGAAGTTTACATCCACTTAGGTTGGAGTCATTAAAACTCCACAAATTTCTTGTTAACAAACTATAGTTTTGGCAAGTCGGTTAGGACATCTACTCTGTGCATGACACAGACAGATTATTTAACTTATAATTAATTCACTGTATCCTAATTCCAGTGGGTCAGAAGTTTACATACACTAAGTTGACTGTGCCTTTAAACAGATTGGAAAATTCCAGAAAATTATATAATGGCTTTAGAAGCTTCTGATAGGCTAATTGACATCATTTGAGTCAATTGGAGGTGTACCTGTGGATGTATTTCAAGGCCTACCTTCAAACCCAGTGCCTCTTTGTTTGACATCATGAGAAAATCAAAAGAAATCAGCCAAGACCTCAGAAAAAATTGTAGACCTCCACAAGTCTAGTTCATCCTCAGAAGCTATTTCCAAATGCCTCTGAAGGTACCACGTTCATCTGTACAAACAATAATACCAAGTATAAACACCATGGGACCACGCAGACGTCATACCGCTCAGGAAGGAGATGCGTTCTGTCTCCTAGAGATGAACGTACTTTGGTGCGAAAAGTGCAAATCAATCCCAGAACAACAGCAAATGACCTTGTGAAGATGCTGGAGGAAACAGGTACAAAAGTATCTATATCCACAGTAAAACGAGTCCTATATCGACATAACCTGAAAGGCCACTCAGCAAGGAAGAAGCCACTGCTCCAAAACCGCCATAAAAAAGACAGACTACGATTTGCAACTACACATGGGGGCAAAGATCATACTTTTTGGAGAAATGTCCTCTGGTCCGATGAAACAAAAATAGAACTGTTTGGCCATAATGACCATCGTTATGTTTGGAAGAAAAATGGGGAGGCTTGCAAGCCGAAGAACACCATCCCAACCGTGAAGCACTGGGGTGGCAGCATCATGTTGTGGGGGTGCTTTGCTTCAGGAGGGACTGGTGCCCTTCACAAAATAGATGGCATCATGACAAAGGAAAATTATGTGGATATATTGAAGCAACATCTCAAGACATCAGTCAGGAAGTTAAAACTTGGTCGCAAATGTGTCTTCCAAATGGACAATGACCCCAAGCATACTTCCAAAGTTGTGGAAAAATGGCTTAAGGACAACAAAGTCAAGGTATTGGAGTGGCCATCACAAAGCCCTGACCTCAATCCCATAGAAAAATTGTGTGTGCGAGCAAGGAGGCCAACAAATCTGACTCAGTTACACCAGCTCATTCTGGAGGAATGGGCCAAAATTCACCCAATTTATTGTGGGAAGCTTGTGGAAGGCTACCCGAAACGTTTGACACAAGTTAAACAATTTAAAGGCAATGCTACCAAATACTAATTGAGTGTATGTAAACTTCTGACCCACTGGGAATGTGATGAAAGAAATAAAAGCTGAAATAAATCATTCTCTCTACTATTATTCTGACATTTCTTAAAATAAAGTGGTGATCCTAACTGACCTAAAACAGGGAATTTTTACTAGGATTAAATGTCAGGAATTGTGACTGAGTTTAAATGTATTTGGATAAGGTACATTATCTATCTAGATTATCTATCTACATGATCTATCTATAGTATCTATCTACATTATCTATCTACATTATCTATCTATAGTATCTATCTACATTATCTATCTACATTATCTATCTACATTATCTATCTACAGTAGCTATCTACATTATCTATCTATAGTATCTATCTACATTATCTATCTACATTATCTATCTACATTATCTATCTACAGTAGCTATCTACATTATCTATCTATAGTATCTATCTACATTATCTATCTATAGTATCTATCTACATTATCTATCTATAGTATCTATCTACATTATCTATCTACAGAATCCATCTACAGTTTTTTTTTTTTTATTAAATTTATTTTACCTTTATTTAACTAGGCAAGGCAGTTAAGAACAAATTCTTATTTTCAATGACGGCCTAGGAACAGTGGGTTAACTGCCTGTTCAGGGGCAGAACGACAGATTTGTACCTTGTCAGCTCGGGGATTTGAACTTGCAACCTATCTAGCTATAGTAGCTATCTACATGATATATCTACATTCTCCAACTACATTATCTATCTACAGTAACTATCTACAGTATCTATCTACAGTAACTATCTACAGTAACTATCTACAGTATCTATCTACAGTATCTATCTACAGTATCTATCTACAGTAACTATCTACAGTATCTATCTACAGTATCTATCTACAGTAACTATCTACAGTATCTATCTACAGTAACTATCTACAGTATCTATCTACAGTATCTATCTACAGTAACTATCTATAGTAACTATCTACAGTATCTATCTACATTATATATCTACAGTATCTATCTACAGTAACTATCTACAGTAACTATCTACAGTAACTATCTACAGTATCTATCTACAGTAACTATCTACAGTAACTATTTACATTATCTATCTACAGTAACTATCTATAGTAACTATCTACAGTATCTATCTACAGTATCTACCTACATTATATATCTACAGTATCTATCTACAGTAACTATCTACAGTAACTATCTACAGTATCTATCTACAGTAACTATCTACAGTAACTATTTACATTATCTATCTACAGTAACTATCTATAGTAACTATCTACAGTATCTATCTACAGTATCTATCTACAGTAACTATCTACAGTATCTATCTACAGTAACTATCTACAGTATCTATCTACAGTAACTATCTACAGTAACTATCTACAGTATCTATCTACAGTAACTATCTACAGTATCTATCTACAGTAACTATCTACAGTATCTATCCACATTCTCCTTTTTTTTTTAATTCAGAACTATTTAGCATGAACTTTTTGTTTTTATTTCAAGCATTGATTAAATGAAATATATTTTTGCATCTTCGCCTCCTTGATTTATTTCCTTTTGATGGTTCGAGTACCTCGGTTATTCTACACACGTAGACCTACTGCAGCAACACAGCTCCACAAAGACCCTGACATACAGTAGTAACACAGAGAGAGAAGACCCTGACATACAGTAGTAACACAGAGAGAGAAGACCCTGACATACAGTAGTAACACAGAGAGAGAAGACCCTGACATACAGTAGTAACACAGAAAGAGAAGACCCTGACATACAGTAGTAACACAGAGAGAGAAGACCCTGACATACAGTAGTAACACAGAGAGAGAATACCCTGACATACAGTAGTAACACAGAGAGAGAAGACCCTGACATACAGTAGTAACACAGAGAGAGAAAACCCTGACATACAGTAGTAACACAGAGAGAAGACCCTGACATACAGTAGTAACACAGAGAGAGAAGACCCTGACATACAGTAGTAACACAGAGAGAGAAGACCCTGACATACAGTAGTAACACAGAGAGAGAAGACCCTGACATACAGTAGTAACACAGAGAGAAGACCCTGACATACAGTAGTAACACAGAGAGAGAAGACCCTGACATACAGTAGTAACACAGAGAGAGAAGACCCTGACATACAGTAGTAACACAGAGAGAGAAGACCCTGACATACAGTAGTAACACAGAGAGAGAAGACCCTGACATACAATAGTAACACAGAGAGAGAAGACCCTGACATACAGTAGTAACACAGAGAGAGAAGACCCTGACATACAGTAGTAACACAGAGAGAGAAGACCCTGACATACAGTAGTAACACAGAGAGAGAAGACTCTGACATACAGTAGTAACACAGAGAGAGAAGACCCTGACATACAGTAGTAACACAGAGAGAGAAGACCCTGACATACAGTAGTAACACAGAGAGAGAAGACCCTGACATACAGTAGTAACACAGAGAGAGAAGACCCTGACATACAGTAGTAACACAGAGAGAGAAGACCCTGACACACCACAAATAGACTAAAGAAATGTCATCAGTGAAATTAAACATTTCTCCAAACCTCTTCCCAAATGTTTATTGGCACACACACACTCCGACACACACTCCGACACACACTCCGACACACACTCCTACATGTCAAGGACAAAGCTTGGGATGCAGGCAGGCTGTGAAAGCGGGGTGGGTGTACAGAGTGCAGCGGGCCTGACAGGTGCCATCGTGGCTCCAGGTGCAGCTCTACTGAATTTCAGCTATACTGAACTCTTATAATTTCACATTCCCCTGTTCTTATCTATGGACACGAAGTCTACGTGAGTGAAACTGGGTTTGTTCCTTTACTGACATGGAATTGCTAACATTCTCTTATCTGACAGTATTTATACCCAGTATCGATCTACATTATATATCTACCGTATCTACACCCAGTATCTATCTACATTATATATCTACCGTATCTATACCCAGTATCTATCTACATTACATATCTACAGTATCTATACCCAGTATCTATCTACATTATATATCTACCGTATCTATACCCAGTATCTATCTACATTATATATCTACCGTATCTATACCCAGTATCTATCTACATTATATATCTACAGTATCTATACCCAGTATCTATCTACATTATATATCTACCGTATCTATACCCAGTATCTATCTACATTATATATCTACAGTATCTATACCCAGTATCTATCTACATGATCTATCTACATTATCTATACCCAGTATCTATCTACATTTCTACATTATATATCTACAGTATCTATCCCCAGTATCTATCTACATTATATATCTACCGTATCTATACCCAGTATCGATCTACATTATATATCTACAGTATGTATACCCAGTATCTATCTACATTATATATCTACAGTATCTATACCCAGTATCTATCTACATTATATATCTACCGTATCTATACCCAGTATCTATCTACATTATATATCTACAGTATCTATACCCAGTATCTATCTACATGATCTATCTACATGATCTATCTACATTATCTATACCCAGTATCTATCTACATTTCTACATTATATATCTACAGTATCTATCTACATTATCTAGCTACATTATATATCTACAGTATCTATCCCCAGTATCTATCTACAGTATCTATCCCAAGTATCTATCTACATTATCTATCAACATTATATATTTACAGTATCTATCCCCAGTATCTATCTACAGTATCTATCCCCAGTATGTATACCCAGTATCTATCTACATTATATATCTACCGTATCTATACCCAGTATCTATCTACATTATATATCTACAGTATCTATACCCAGTATCTATCTACATGATCTATCTACATTATCTATACCAAGTATCTATCTACATTTCTACATTATATATCTACAGTATCTATCCCCAGTATCTATCTACATTATATATCTACCGTATCTATACCCAGTATCTATCTACATTATATATCTACAGTATCTATACCCAGTATCTATCTACATGATCTATCTACATTATCTATACCCAGTATCTATCTACATTTCTACATTATATATCTACAGTATCTATCTACATTATCTAGCTACATTATATATCTACAGTATCTATCCCCAGTATCTATCTACAGTATCTATCCCAAGTATCTATCTACATTATCTATCAACATTATATATTTACAGTATCTATCCCCAGTATCTATCTACAGTATCTATCCCCAGTATCTATCTACAGTATCTATCCCCAGTATCTATCTACATTATATATCTACAGTATCTATACCCAGTATCTATCTACATTATCTAGCTACATTATATATCTACAGTATCTATCCCAAGTATCTATCTACAGTATCTATACCCAGTATCTATCTACATTATCTAGCTACATTATATATCTACAGTATCTATCCCAAGTATCCATCTACATTATCTATCAACATTATATATCTACAGTATCTATCCCCAGTATCTATCTACATTATCTATCAACATTATATATCTACAGTATCTATCCCCAGTATCTATCTACATTATCTATCAACATTATATATTTACAGTATATATCCCCAGTATCTATCTACAGTATCTATCAACATTATATATCTACAGTATCTATCCCCAGTATCTATCCCCAGTATCTATCCCCAGTATCCATCTACATTATCTATCCCCAGTATCTATCCCCAGTATCTATCTACATTATCTATCCCCAGTATTTATCCCCAGTATCTATCTACAGTATGTATCCCTTGTATCTATCAATATTATATATCTAGAGTATCTATCCCCAGTATCTATCTACATTATCTATCCCCAGTATCTATCCCCAGTATCTATCTACATTATCTATCCCCAGTATCTATCCCCAGTATCTATCCCCAGTATATATCTACAGTATGTATCCCTTGTACCTATCAACATTATATATCTAGAGTATCTATCCCCAGTATCTATCTACATTATCTATCAGCATTATATATTTACAGTATCTATCTCTCTGCAGACATTCTCTTATCTGAAAAATGGAATAAATGTAACTGGTATTTGATGCTTTAGCCACAATGCACAAGAACAGTAGCACACCCATCCCCCTCAAACCCCTCATCCTTCACCCATCCCCCTCATCCTTCACCCATCTCCCTCAAACCCCTCATCCTTCACCATTCACCCTCAAACCCCTCATCCTTCACCCATCCCCCTCAAACCCTTCATCCTTCACCATTCACCCTCAAACCCCTCATCCTTCACCCATCCCCCTCAAACCCCTCATCCTTCACCCATCCCCCTCAAACCCCTCATCCTTCACCATTCACCCTTCTCACCCTTCAAACCTCCACACCCTTCACCCCCCTACCCTTCACAGCCTCCACACCATTCACCCTTCTCCCCCGTCACACCTCCACACCCTTCACCCCCTACCCTTCACACCTCCACACCCTTCACCCCCTACCCTTCACACCCTCCCCATCCTTCACCCTTCACACCATTCACCCTTCTCCCCCTTCACACCTCCACACCCTTCACCCCCCTACCCTCCTCACCCTCCTCACCCCTCCACATCCCTCCTCACCCCTCCTCACCCTCCACACCCCTCCTCACCCCTCCACATCCCTAACCCCTCACCCACCTCACTGGGCTACTGGCTCCTAAGAGAACAATAGCGATAAGAGACTGTCTTTAGGGGGTGGAATCCCCTGCCTGCTCCCTATCCCCCAAGCTCTGTTTCTAGCTTCAACACATTCCTACGGACCTGGGAAGACATCCGTTAGAGGCCACATAAACTATTGAAGAACATCGGTGTTCAAAGCAAAAAGGGGAAAGTTTTGTTAAAGGAGAAGTAGTCTATGTGATCATGTTATATTATGGAAACAAATGACAAACAAAAAAATGGCAATAAAACAAAGTTACAATTATATTCCTCTAAATTTTATTTTTATTTTTATGTAGACCTATGTGGAAATTCGACTTGTTTTGAACGAACCAAGTAGACCTAGGGCCATGCCATACTCCAGATTAAAAAAAAGAGAAACTTTTCGATCATGATGAGATATCAACCTTTCCCCGCACGGTGATTAAATCTAAACCAACACTTACTTGGCATAGTCGCGCTTGCAGTAAAGTTTCTGGTCCCGGAGAAAGCACGTGTTCTGGAGCGGATCGCCACACGCCACGCACCGGACGCATTGCTCGTGCCATAGGCCATCGATGACGCTAAGCAGGTACTTGTCATGGATGAGGCGGTGGCATCCCACACACACGGTTGGTGTCAAATCTACCCCAGAAAATAAGACAATAACGTTTGGATAATTAGTCCAACATAAAATCCTGATGTTTATTATATCGAAATATGTGTAGTGTTGAATCAGTAATTATTTAAAAAGACTAAAACGTAAAGCATTATATATTTAATCAATTTCAATATAAATGTTGACTCACAATTTTCTAGGATAGAATACATATTAGGCTCAACAAATACGTAATTTAAACATTAAACATGTAAATATTATCTACAGTGACCGGCTGTAAAAATATATATGCGTCACAACTTTGCTGCGAAAATATTTTATGGACGTGATAATTGCAGTCTATTTTAACAAGTCGTTTTTAATAAGTCGATTTTAACAAAACAAAAAAAATTAAAAGTCATGCATGCAATGTTTTTAAAGTGATTTTTATTATTGCTAGTTTTTTTGTTAAACCTATTCAATTCCGTAGTTGCCTATACTCACCAAGGACAGATGCAGGATATCCTTCCCCCATAGTTTCATCCAACAAAGTTCTGCGAGGAGAACATAATTGTCAGCCTTGTGGAATTATATATATATCCTTCTTGAGATGTCAATCATTGATTGAGTTTTATTTAATAAAATAAAAAAAATTGCTGTTGAGTTCATAGGTCGAACTCAAATCAAATCAACGTTTAGGCCTATTGGTCGTATACACAGTCTTGCAGATGTTATCTCAAGCGCTGTGAAATGGTTATATTTCCTGCTTCAACAATGCAGCAATATCTAGCAATATAATACACACATAATCCAAACGTTATGAACAAGAAATGAAGACATATTAGAATGAGCAATGACAAAAACGAGCAAGTCAGTGTCCGAAATATAAATATATATGTAAACCAATGTGAACGGTGTGTATAGACTGCATATGAAAACTGGAATACACCCGGAAATAGAAATCAAATAGGTTAAATAAAAATAAAGCATTTGACATTACCAGGATGTTCTTCTGTTTATGTCGATATTTTAGAATCTATTTTCTGATATATTCCATTCTTATCTCTTCTGGATTGATGCCCTGGTCGAGTTGGATGAAGAAGACAGAAGAAAACTTTCCCAGCCGACTCGAGCGTTTCCAATTCCTCTTCTTTAGTGCTGCTCCTCGTTATTGAGCATTTATCTATCAATTCACCTATTAGTCCGAGACAGAGAGACAGAAGGAGACAGAAAGACAGACAGAGAGACAGAGAGAGAGAGAGGGACAGAGAGAGAGAGCGATGCGTTTAATAAAGCACCTACACAGTGTTAGTGTTCGCTCTCTCTCCATCACTTTTCCTTCGACCCCCATCTCCGTCTCAGACTCCATGCGCACCCTGGCAAGTTCCTCACAGCAGTATGTTATACCAAGTTAATACCAGCACATACCAGCACAAGCTTAAAGACTATACATGACTTACTTTCATTAAAAAATAAAACGCCTAATGCCTATGTGAAACTAGAATAAAATGATAATTTTACAAAACAGAATATAAAATAAAAACTATTGACTTATAACATCACCCATGTATTATGCTTATTCAGGACATTTGATTCATTTACGGTGACACATTTGTCATCTAAAATTATATTTGATATTGAAGATTGAACCTATAAGCCTAAAGCTGTTCAATATTGTCCTTTCATGTCTACTTTTCGATAGGAAAATATTTCTCAAAACACGGTGGTATGTCTTGCAGTTTGCTTCTTGTTTTAAGGCTACTGAATAATTTAAATGTAGCCTAGGCTAAAACTTATCTTAATACATTAGGATACCATTTGATTATCTTGATGCAGGCTACAAACATTATTTATGGGCTAATTTACATTATTAGGCTGGTCCTTTTTTATTTTCATCCCATGTAATCGCTATTCTCGGGAAATGAAAACGAAACAATAATGGTTAAAAATAATAATAGCTACATTTGTTCCTTGGGCCAAAGGGGTCATATAGAAATTATCGCATATTTCCATTCTACTACAATGTGAGCATACAAAATTCAGTATCGACAATAAAAATCGTCCAAAAACGAAGCTGGAGAAATGTAGATAAACGCCTGAACTCGACAGGTAGCCTAGAGGCAACGCTCACCAGTGGCCCGGCCGGGTGTATCACCTCGCCTGCCAGCCATCCCGGAGTCCCACCGGTGGTGGGGAGACCAGGATCACGGAAGCTTTCCCAGTCACATCTCACCCACGTTCAACTTAATTCGGAGGATTCTGTTCTTTATACATTCCTCTGTTCTTTGCATAATATATTAGTTTATATTGGACGTCTTCCTCTATCGTTTAAATACAAAACACAGCACATTGTCAGCTTCTACAGCTGAGAACACGCGTATGGCATTTAAGCCATGAACAGCGCCTGACAGGCAGCCTGTCTCCCAGGCATGCAGCCCCCCAAGACCAGTGCCAATCACATGCAAGGAACAACGAGCCATAGAGCCACATTCAAACAAAGCCAGAAAGCTAAAGGGAACAAATGTAATATGACTAGCATCTTTAAAAATTAAGGAAACTTTATAATCATATATCACTGATATTATATCAGACTGATTTGTTGTAGATGAACAATAGTTAGCTAGGCAGTCTTGTTAGCTAGCTAGCTAGTTATCTATGCTAGTTGTTATCTTGCGTAACAGATATGCTTATAATTATAAGGGACACTTTATGTTTTGTGGATACTATTTACATTTACAGAGCTCTATTCCTGACAGGCTGATCAGATTAGCTTTAAGCCTCAGACCTTGATAAGATTCAATAGCAGCCTCAGAAGCGGATACATTTAGATGCTGCCTTGTAGGATGTTTCATGAGCAAATCTCCATGCAGGCATATTAACAGTCAAAGTGCCTTATAGGCTGATTCATGTGGTTCCTTGTTGACTGAATTAACCCCTTCCCTCCTCTATGCCAGCTCCCTGTGCCGCTCCAGACTAGCTAGGTCTCTAGGCAGCATGACTGTAGTGGCCAGCGACAGACAGCCAGTGTGCTGCGAGCCCAGTGGCTTCCATAGAGGCACCGCCATCAACACAGAGAACGCAGGCAACCCAGCCAGCACAGGCAACCTGCCCAACCTAAACATGCCGAAAGCCTCTCAGAAGGAAAGCCCACCTATAGCCCCTCCTCAATCCCTTTCTCTGGGCTCAACCTCACTCTCTCCTACTCTGTGGGTCCCATTGTTCTACAAGGGTATTCACATAACCCTTTTCTTTTCTCTTTTTAATGTCTCTCCTAACAGACACACTGTGTCCAAAGGATGGAAACCTCTATGTTCTTTACAATCAGTTTACTTTATGAGACTATGGTATCTATTTCCCTTCTCTCTCTCTCTCTCTCTCTCCTCAGACTCACTGCTCTGTTCTACGCTTGTTGTGTTTGTGTGCTAGAATAGTTTCCCACATGTCCTGTATTCAAATTAGAATGGACAGACTGCATGCATTTACAATAACTCTTGTATATTGTGTCATTCTTCAGGGTCTTTAATGAAAATCAAACAACGTAGTACTATTGAGGCTTTTGCTGTGTTTGACCTGCATGTCCCATATCTCTCTCCCTGGGTGTAACTGTGTGCCTTTTGTCCCTTCAGGCACTCCATACCCAAAGCTAGAATTCCTCTACAGTGCTCAGGCTAGGGGGGGGGGGGGGGGGTTTATCTTTCTTTCAGCTCCTGCAAATTGAGATTCTTGTCTATTGTTAATTTAAGGGATGATGTTGATGAAGAAATCTGATTGTCTCTAATTGTGAATGGGAAGGACGAGTTATCGGTTCGTTTGGAATTAATATGCCACAAGTGTCACGTCCTGACCTTAGTTCCTTTTTTTATGTCTCTGTTTTAGGTTGGTCAGGGCGGCGTGAGTTTGGGTGGGCATTCTATGTTGTGTTTTCTAGGTTTTTTATGTCTATGTGTTTGGCCTGGTATGGTTCCCAATCAGAGGCAGCCTGGCAATCGTTGTCTCTGATTGAGAACCATACTTAGGCAACCTGTTTTCCCACTATGATTTGTGGGTAGTTGTTTTCTGTGTCTGTGGTTTCCATACAGAACTGTTTCGGGTTTTCATTTACATTTCTCTTGGATTTTTGTATTCCGTGTTCAGTTTAATAAATACATTATGGACACTTACCACGCTGCGCATTGGTCCGATATTTCTTACTTCTCGTCAGAGGAAGAAGATGATCGTTACAACAAGACACTTCTTGTTTATATTTCACTGTTTTTTATCATGGAACAGAAGTTTAACATGAAGTGGGAGTGTCTTAAAATGGCCCTATTCTCTGTATAGTACATTACTAGTCCTGACCAGAAGTAGTGGGAATAGAGGGTCATTTCAGGTGTACACTCTCATTGCTTGATTGTTTACCTACTAGTAGAAGGATGCCAACCCATACTGATCTTGAACCGTAAGACTAAAATGTAAATCTGATTGTTGATGGAGGTCCTTCTGAGCTAGGCAATTCTCAGATATCTTAACCTTTGTATGACATGGATCAGTTCATGGATCAGTTCATGGATCAGTTCATGGATCAGTTCATGGATCAGTTCATGGATCAGTTCATGGATCAGTTGTTTGGAAGTTGAGATGTTTTGTAGATTAAATCATTTGTGAAAAGCCAAGTTCAAGTCATCCCTCTAGAGAACAAGCACAATGTCTACTGTAGGAGGTATGCTCTTCTGGGCCTGCAGCCTCGAGAGGGTTAACACATTTAAATGTCTACTGTAGGAGGTATGCTCTTCTGGGCCTGCAGCCTCGAGAGGGTTAACACATTTAAATGTCTACTGTAGGAGGTATGCTCTTCTGGGCCTGCAGCCTCGAGAGGGTTAACACATTTACATGTCTACTGTAGGAGGTATGCTCTTCTGGGCTGGCAGCCTCGAGAGGGTTAACACGTTTAAATGTCTACTGTAGGAGGTATGCTCTTCTGGGCCGGCAGCCTCGAGAGGGTTAACACCTTTAAATGTCTACTGTAGGAGGTATGCTCTTCTGGGCCGGCAGCATCGAGAGGGTTAACACCTTTAAATGTCTACTGTAGGAGGTATGCTCTTCTGGGCCGGCAGCATCGAGAGGGTTAACACATTTAAATGTCTACTGTAGGAGGTATGCTCTTCTGGGCCGGCAGCATCGAGAGGGTTAACACCTTTAAATGTCTACTGTAGGAGGTATGCTCTTCTGGGCCGGCAGCATCGAGAGGGTTAACACCTTTAAATGTCTACTGTAGGAGGTATGCTCTTCTGGGCCGGCAGCCTCGAGAGGGTTAACACCTTTAAATGTCTACTGTAGGAGGTATGCTCTTCTGGGCCGGCAGCATCGAGAGGGTTAACACCTTTAAATGTCTACTGTAGGAGGTATGCTCTTCTGGGCCGGCAGCATCGAGAGGGTTAACACCTTTAAATGTCTACTGTAGGAGGTATGCTCTTCTGGGCCGGCAGCATCGAGAGGGTTAACACCTTTAAATGTCTACTGTAGGGGGTATTCTCTTCTGGGCCGGCAGCCTCGAGAGGGTTAACACGTTTAAATGTCTACTATAGGGGGTATTCTCTTCTACGAGTATCTTTCAGAATCCTGCAGATAGAAATGCAGTACATAGAATACATTCTACAATGCCACCCTATTAGATAATAGATGGTTTGTCCACATTGTACATTCTCATTTCAATCTGCATGCTGTTTCACTTAACATGCCCCTGGCTTTCTTTCTGTCTCCTGTGGAGCTTCTAGTCGGTTGTCTTTTTTCGTTGAGCTGCTGTACTTAAACTGGAAATAAGTAATTTGATAGACTGAAAACAATGAATTTGTACTTTGCAAATATTGTTGCACTTGTTTTGATGAACCATACTATCAGATGGTAATCAGCATTTACATACAAGATGGTCCTAAAGGGGCTGTCTAATCTCATTCATGATTATCACGCACTAAATATCTACTCAGAGCACATGGAATACAGCAGCCTTTTAAAATAAAAATACCCCCACTTATACTCACCATTGTCTTTGACAGTTATTTACTTGGGACCAGATTCAGACATTTGTCATTTATAGAAGCGTGTCGATGTTCCGCGCATGTGCTACACAAGAACCACCGGAATGTTCTGTTCTGTCCATTCACTACTCACCATCACACTTCATTGTACCAGATTAGAGGAACTGAGAACAGGAGCTGGATAGTGGTTGCTGATCATGTACATTTTTCATGAACCAATTATTGGCAAAAGATCTGGTTGGTCAAAAGCCCCACCCCCAAAAATGTGGGCAAAATATCAGAATTAGGCTGCCTGTCTAAAAATGCTGGTCAGACTATACATCTATGAAGTCATCACTGAGGGACATCATGTAAAACAGCCCTAACTGGAACTGGTCAGACTATACATCTATGAAGTCATCACTGAGGGACATCATGTAAAAGAGCAGATCACCTGTTGGGTGTGGACGAACTGTGGCCAATCAACGTGTAGAATCATTAGGAAATGAACAGAAAATGACTGCCGATATTCTGTGCTCTGAGAGGCTGTGCCACTGCTGTTTCAATGGCCGACGTTAGTATTGGTCTGTCGTGTCCTGAATAGGGAACAAAGTAAGACGAGACCGAGCCATCATCTTCAGTAATGCATCTATTGTCACAGGTCTAATTCAACGTTGCCTCCACGGTGTTCCTATCAGAACACACACGCTGGGAGGAGAAATAACACCAGCATGTACACAAGAACCAGTGTGTTGGAATAGCAAAAAAAAACAAAAAAAACAACAATGCTTAAATAATAATAATGAATAAAGTGCAATCCATTTCACCAGGAGACAAATGTTAACAGGAGGAATCCTTTGTAGTCTTGGTCAGAGAAGTGATCTCCCCACAGCTAAAGCAGAGAGTCCTCAGGGTAGTCTGGGTTTGTGGTGAGGACATAAACCCGAAGAGAAGCACAACAAGACATATGACCATAAGGCGTGTTTGCGGAATAAGATAGGATTCTAATAGATTGTTTTCATTGCTTCTAGTCATTGGCAGACTGGAGAAGCGTCTGTCCTCTTCCTCTTCCTCCACAGACTCCGCCTTCACATTCTAGTGGATGAAATGTCAAATATGAACAAGAATAGAGACACATCAACTTTAACACAAATAAAATGCCAAATTGTTTATCCATTTATGGGTCCTGCCAAAGGTCAAGTTCCGCAGTTCAGCCTACCGAGTGGCGCAGTGGTCTAAGGCACTGCATCGCAATGCTAGCTGTGCCACTAGAGGTCCTGGTTCGAGTCCAGGCTCTGTCGCAGCCGGCCGTGACCGGGAGACCCATGGGGCGGTGCACAGCGTCGTCCGGGTTATGGGGAGGGTTTGGCCCAGCGTTGTCCGGGTTAGGGTAGGGGAGGGTTTGGCCCAGCATCGTCCGGGTTAAGGGAGGGTTTGGCCCAGCGTCGTCCGGGTAAGGGAGGGTTTGGCCGGCAGAGATGCCCTTGACCCATCGCGCACTAGCGACGGGCCGGACGCAACACACGCTGACATGGTCACCAGGTGTTTCCTCCGACACATTGGTGCTTCTGGGTTAAGCAGGCGTTGTGTCAAGAAGCAGTGCGGCTTGGCTGGGTTGTGTTTCGTAGGACACACGACCTTTGCCTCTAACGAGTCCGTACGGGAGTTGCAGCGACGTGACAAGACTGTAACTACCAATTGGGGAGCAAAAGGGGTCCACATCTCCATTCTGGACCCCTCCCCCTCGGGTACAATGTTTACCTCTCACCCCTCTGCTCCACCTCAGGCCCCTCCCCCTCAGGCAGAACGTTTACCTCAACCCTCTGCTCCACCTCAGGCAGAACGTTTACCTCAACCCTCTGCTCCACCTAAGGCCCCTCCCCCTCGGGCAGAACATTTACCTCTCACCCCTCTGCTCCACCTCAGGCCCCTCCCCCTCAGACAGAACGTTTACCTCTCACCCCTCTGCTCCACCTCAGGCCCCTCCCCCTCAGGCAGAACATTTACCTCAACCCTCTGCTCCACCTCAGGCCCCTCCCCCTCAGGCAGAACGTTTACCTCACCCCTCTGCTCCACCTCAGGCCCCTCCCCCTCGGGCAGAACGTTTACCTCAACCCTCTGCTCCACCTCAGGCCCCTCCCCCTCGGGCAGAACGTTTACCTCAACCCTCTGCTCCACCTCAGGCCCCTCCCCCTCGGGCAGAACGTTTACCTCAACCCTCTGCTCCACCTCAGGCCCCTCCCCCTCGGGCAGAACGTTTACCTCAACCCTCTGCTCCACCTCAGGCCCCTCCCCCTCGGGCAGAACGTTTCCCTCAACCCTCTGCTCCAACTCAGGCCCCTCCCACTCGGGCAGAACGTTTACCACCTAGAAAACATTTATAGGTCAACATTTCTCCAACTTCATTCCTCAGCATCATTTGGCAGGGCTACCATTATGTTTACATTAGGACTAAGGGGTGCACCGTTAAGTTGAAACAATATTATGTTAGACAACATCAGGTGCGTAGCTTAATGTACTGTTATGCTTCAGAGACATCATTCCTCTTAACACAGTGTTTCCTGCTGATGGATACCTAAGCCTGACCCTGTCTTGTCTTATTAAAGCCAACGGTGTACAGCCTTTGAGTGAAAATTACATTTCAGTTAGGATTTTATACCCTTCTTACCAGAGGAGACTGCTGAGGGGAGGACGGGTCATAACGATGTCTGGAATGGTATCAAACACATATGGTGTTCATGTGTTTGATACCAATCACTTCACTCCATTCCAGTCATTACACACTCCATTCCAGTCATTACACACTCCATTGCAGTCATTACAAACTCCATTCCAGTCATTACACACTCCATTCCAGTCATTACACACTCCATTCCAGTCATTATACTCCAATCCAGTTATTACACACTCCATTCCAGTCATTATACTCCATTCCAGTCATTACACTCCATTCCAGTCATTACACACTCCCTTCCAGTCATTACACACTCCATTCCAGTCATTACACTCCATTCCAGTCATTACACACACTCCATTCCAGTCATTACACACACTCCATTCCAGTCATTACACACTCCATTCCAGTCATTACACACTCCATTCCAGCCATTATACGCCATTCCAGCCATTACACTCCATTCCAGTCATTACACACACTCCATTCCAGTCATTACACACACTCCATTCCAGTCATTACACACTCCATTCCAGTCATTACACACTCCATTCCAGCCATTACATTACAGCCATTATCATGAGCCGTCCTCCCCTCAGCAACCTTCTTGTTATGTCTACTTTTTGGCCGGGATTAAACAACTTTTTCAATTGCGACCACTGTAGTCTTATGTAAACCAGTTAGCCTAGAAATTAGCCTGGCAAGCATGTTCATATGTAAATATTTTAACTAATCATTGTGACGCTGAATTTTGAAAGGAGGCTGTTAGTTTCAATAATACTTACTTGTAATAGGCTACATGGAACCAGCAAAGTAACACTGCAGACTGTGGGAAGACTGATTCGATTGCCTTGTTTTCTTTAATGTCACAGTCAACCATCACACAGTTATACGATAAAGACAGAAACATCAGTGAAACAAAGTAATACATCCAATCACTGATTGGAGAATGACTACAATTAAGGTCAGGTATCTGTCTTGGCCCCATTCATATAGATAGACAAAACATGCTCTCATTAAAACAGCCAACAAGGCAGCATGCTGACTTATCAGCTTCTGAGGCTGCTATTGAATCTGATCAGCCTATAAGGCACTTTGACTGTTAATATGCCTGCATGGAGATTTGCTCATGAAACATCCTACAAGGCAGCATCTAAATGTATCCGCTTCTGAGGCTGCTATTGAATCTTATCAAGGTCTGAGGCTTAAAGCTAATCTGATCAGCCTGTCAGGAATGGAGCTCTGTAAATGTAAATAGTATCCACAAAACATAAAGTGTCCCCTATAATTATAAGCATATCTGTTACTCAAGATAACAACTAGCATAGATAACTAGCTAGCTACAGTAGCTAACAAGACTGCCTAGCTAACTAGCTAGGTAGCTCACAAGACTAGTTAGCCAAGTGAGCTTGTTTGCAGCCCTGCCAGCAAGCTAGCTAACGAACACAAAAAGATTGCTAATCTACAACAAATCAGTCTTAGTATCATTATAAAGTTGCCTTAATTTTGAAAGAAGCTAGCCATATTACCTTTTCCCCTCTAGGCTTAAGCTTTCTGTCTGAATGTGTTTGAATGTGGCTCGACAGCTTGTCGTTCATTGCATGAGATTGGCTCTGGTCTTTGGGGCTGAGTGCATCCTGGAAGACAGGGCTGCCTGTCAGGCGCTGTTCAGGGCTTAAATGCCCCACTAGCGCTGAGAACTACCGGTAGGGCTACATACAGTAGATCAACTCACGGCCTGTAGAGGCTCATTGAAGGAAACAAGACATTCAGACGCAGTAGTGTACTACATACAGATGGCCGTACCTGGGTAAACCTACACTGATTGATGTAAAACCACATAGTCAGTTCCAAAATCATTTGTACCCTTGATAAAGATGAGCAAAAAAAACAAACAGAATAAAATAAATACTAAGCTATATTATTATATGCTAAATATATATACTTTTACACTAATAGAATTGCTCAGAGAAAGAGATTTTGTTAAATAAATCTCTCAAAGAGATTTAAATATTCCAGCATCCTCCCCTTGCGAGGATAACGACACTAAGCGACTCCTGTGGGGGGCCGGGCGCAGTGCACGCTAAGCAGGTTGCCAGGTGCACAGTGTTTCCTCCAACACATTGGTGCGGCTGGCTTCTGGGTTGGATGCGCACTGTGTTAAGAAGCAGTGCAGCTGGGTTGGGTTGTGTTTCGGAGGACGCATGACTCTCAACCTTCGTCTCTCCTGAGCCTGTACAGGAGTTGCAGCGATGAGACAAGATAGTAGCTACTAACAATTGGATACCACGAATTGGATACCACGGGGGTAAAATAAAAACAGAGGCAGAAAATAACCTACTGTAAAATATGGTGGTGGAGATTTGATGTTATGAGGCTATTTTGCTTCCACTGGTCCTCGGGCCCTTGTTAAGGAACAATAACATCATGAACCATGGTCCTCGGGCCCTTGTTAAGGAACAATAACATCATGAACCATGGTCCTCGGGCCCTTGTTAAGGAACAATAACATCATGAACCATGGTCCTCGGGCCCTTGTTAAGGAACAATAACATCATGAACCATGGTCCTCGGGCCTCGTTAAGGAACAATAACATCATGAACCATGGTCCTCGGGCCCTTGTTAAGGAACAATAACATCATCATGAACCATTTTAGCCAAAAACCTGGTTGCCTCTGCCAGGAGGCTGAAACTTGGCCAAGAGTGTATCTTCCAGCAAGACAATAACCGCAAGCACACATAAAGATCCAGAAAAAAATGGTTAATTGACCCCAAAATCAACATTTTGCAATGGCCATCTCAATCTCCGGACTTGAACCCCATTGAAACCCGTGGTTTGAATTGAAGAGGGCAGTTCATGAGGACCGAAGGATATCAAGGATCTGGAAAGATTCTGTATGGAGGAAATCTGGTCTAAGATCCCAATGTGTTCTCCAATCGCATAAAATATTTCAGAAAAATGCTCGTGTCGTTATCCTCGTAAAGGGTGCCAATGATTTTGACCCGTCTTTTAGATAACTTTTTTGTGTTACTTGTTAAACGAAATCTATTTAGCTGAGGAATGTATTAGTATAAAATAATATAATTGTTATATATTTTTTGCCACATACAATATAGCTCAGTATTTATTAAGGGTGCCAATAAATTTTGGACCTGACTTTATATGAATGTGTGATATATAGTACCACCTAGTCTGTTTAATCATTGTGAAAAGGCATGAGAAACATCACAAACAAAACTATTCCGAAAAATCCAAATTGTATATTATTTTATTCTGGAAGAATTCTAAAATTAATTTTTTTTAGAAACTTAGGGACGGTTTTCAGTGTTATACAATTCATCTTTTAATAAAATATTATTTTCAATATTGCTTTGGGTTGCTTTTAAAATGGATACCTGAAATTATCTATTTACAAAATTTTATTAGAATTGTGTTTTTAACAGAGTATTTTTTTTACACCCCATTCCACTCTCTTAAACCGGACGTTCCTCGTACCCCCCCAAAAAACACACATTGTTGACATTAATAATCATTTGTTCTTTGTACAAAATACGTCTGTTTTACAACTCGAATCGAGTTTCATCTTCATATCAATTACATTGTGGGAGTATATACAGAGGGAAGTGGGACTCGTGTCATGTGATTTGGTGTGGCGCTTCGAGCATCTCCATGAGAAAGGTGTCTATGGGCGTGTCTCCTATCAGCTTGAAGAAAAACAGGTGCTCCAAACACTTGAGGCCTATGGAGCGCAGGGCGGGGAGACGCAGCAACAGTTTTGCAAACCTAGGAGGAGGGAGAGTCACAAGAAACAAAGATTAAACCTGGCTATGACCATGTCGTAATATTATCATTAATTTTGTCATAATATCATCATTATGTCATAATAATATCATTATTATGTCATAATATTATCATTATTATGTCATAATATTATCATTATGTCATAATAATATCATTATTATGTCACAATATTCTTTCTTTGCTCATTGTCCTCTTTTCAAGGAATGGCTCACTTTCCTGTACCTTTTTCCTCATGACCACAGATAAGTGAGAGTGCCCGATAGGTGTCCACAATATTAAAAGGAAAACAATTTCTTTAAAATAAGTGGTCAATTCCAATGAGACAAGGGCAGTGGTCAGATTGTATTGGGATGTGTTCGGTCTGTTGGGGTCAATTACAATCAGATTGTACTGGGATGTGTCCCGTCTGTAGCAAGGGTGGGGTCAATTACAATCAGATTGTACTGGGATGTGTTCGGTCTGTAGCAAGGGTGGGGTCAATTACAATCAGATTGTACTGGGATGTGTTCGGTCTGTAGCAAAGGTGTGGTCAATTACAATCAGATTGTACTGGGATGTGTTTGGTCTGTAGCAAGGTTGGGGTCAATTACAATCAGATTGTATTGGGATGTGTCCGTCTGTAGCAAAGGTGTGGTCAATTACAATCAGATTGTACTGGGATGTGTTTGGTCTGTAGCAAGGTTGGGGTCAATTACAATCAGATTGTACTGGGATGTGTTTGGTCTGTAGCAAGGTTGGGGTCAATTACAATCAGATTGTACTGGGATGTGTTCGGTCTGTAGCAAAGGTGTGGTCAATTACAATCAGATTGTACTGGGATGTGTTTGGTCTGTAGCAAGGTTGGGGTCAATTACAATCAGATTGTACTGGGATGTGTTTGGTCTGTAGCAAGGTTGGGGTCAATTACAATCAGATTGTATTGGGATGTGTTTGGTCTGTAGCAAGGGTAGGGTCAATTACAATCAGATTGTATTGGGATGTGTTTGGTCTGTAGCAAGGGTAGGGTCAATTACAATCAGATTGTATTGGGATGTGTCCCGTCTGTAGCAAGGGTGGGGTCAATTACAATTGAAGTCAATTTAGGAAGTGATTTGTATTTGAAAAAGTTTGACATAAATAGCTTCTCCTTTTACAGCTTATTGAGAAGCTTATTGAGAAGCTTATTGAGAAGTAAATTATTGAATTGGAATGTCAGTATACTTCTTGAATTGACCCCAACCCGGTCTGTATGAGCGGTGAATACTGTACCTGCCGGGTTGGTCTGGGTACTTGGCTTTGGTGTAGGACTCCAGCGAGGCGTAGACCTTCTCCCTCAGCCCTTCCACCTCCGGTGAATTTGACAGGCCTTTTGCATCTGCAACAACAGAACATTTAGAGTCAGTCCGATGCCTTTATATATTCACCTTCTCTCAGAAACGGACTGGCCATAGGTCAGTTCAGGCAAACGCCAGATGGGCTGGTCCATCTTTAGGCCTGTGAGCCTGTCTAAATCGGGATTTTTTTGCATTATCATTATTTGGCTAATAATGAGGGTCTGTAGTAAAAATAATAAATGTCTGGTGTGTGTGTGGGGGGGGGGGGGGGGGGGGGGAAACAATGGACTGGTGTGTTAGAACTGCCCGGGCTGATTTCTGATCCCAGTCCGTCCCTACCTTCTCTCCTATTAGACAAACTGTAACGGTTTTGACTTGAGGTTATTTTTTATAGGGGTGCCAGGTAGGTTGTGCCTACCAGAGAAAACATTGGTTTCTCCTTTTAGTTTGGGAGGGAATGAGTCCCATCTGGTCCGTCAAGTCTACACCAATACAAAGGACTTATGTAAACGTCAGAAGGGAAATCAACTTTTCATAAACCCTTAAAACATTGAAAAGAACTTCAAAAACAACTATTCTTTTGCATGGGTTGTATTAGCAACATCAATGGATTACACACACATAATAATATAACACAATGAGTTCTGGTTCCTCCAGAAATGTCCTGTACCTCGGGCCTAAAAAGAGTCCAGCCCGGTAAAGGAGTTCAGTGAACTCAAGTGACTTTTGTCACGCAATGTTTGTCCGTTCATTCCGTGTAGCGTAAACCCAGTATTAAATCATACAATCAATATAACAATTTTACCACAGAACTTTAAAGCGTATCAGCTCTTACTAAGTCCTCAACTACATCTAACTACATAAATCATCACCGTATACATCATATCAAAACAAATGAAATACCGTATACAAAAAAAGGTGGTAGTCAGTCGGTCAGTCAGACAATCCGCCAATAGATCTCCAGCGGAGAAAGGCCACGAAGAATGGAGAGGTGTAGTCCACGGACGCAAAGAGTGGATCCGATCCTGGGTAAACTGTCTCAGGCTACAAAACACACGTTTAACAGCAACAAAACAACCGGAATAGAGAAGCTTCGGGAACACATCCTCAGTCACGTCTCCATCACAAAAAAAACCCTTTTGCGCAGCTGATGCTGGCTATTTAATTGGGAATTAAAGGGAAAGCACCCTATTGGAAGGAGAAGCACTGAGACGGTTCAGAATAATTCAGGGCCATCACAAAACCCTCTCCTTCTCCACTTCAGTCAAACTGGATACTAGTCCTAGTCACTCACACCGGAACATTAGGATACAGTCATGCTGCCCGATGAGCCATCCCACCGACACCAACATTACAATGACTCATAGTTATCTATTGTGGATTCCTTGTCATGGCCATGTCCGCTAACATGAAGACCGCACAGCCCAGACCACAAGGTCACATCAACAACCTCATTCCTTACCTCATACGCCACACAGAGAACACAGAAAAGTAATTTAACAAACCACTATCATAACTGTTGGTGTAACTAAGTAGACAGAGGTGTAATGCCCATAGGGGCCACAGGGGCACGTGCCCCCTCACATTAAAAATATATATATATTTGATTGAGTTTTTTCTCTCTGTAATACTGCTAGCCACTTATAAATGTTATGACGTCGGCTTTAACTTCAGCCCAGATCAGTTCCCAATCTCCCAACCTCATAACTAGATACCAAAAAAAAACATTTCAGATCTATCAATCAAGTTAGAGTAGCTAGCTTGTCTAACTATCTTAGCTGACATGCCTGCTGGCAAAGTTGGTAGAAAAGCAAGCAACAACTAAATGTACCAAATAAGACACACATGTAGTTTCTTAAGGAAAAAATAACAATCAGTCAGGAGGATACAGACAGCTCAAGAGGTATGCTTAGATATGCATATACTGATGGCTCTAGATTGCAGGAAAAAGCTGAATCAGGTGTTTGAAAAAAATCTAAATTCTCCAACTTAGCCGTCCTCACATACTTTGTGCCCCTTCAGATTTTTTTGGGGGGTGCTTGACGCCTCTGCAAGCACTGACCTGGGTTGAAGAGGACGATGGCTCGTAGGCAGCCCAGCTCTGTCTTGTCCATCTGCATGTCTTTCATCTTAGACACCAACTCTGTCAGGACTCTGTCAAAGATGGAGCCCACTCCGGCACTATGAGCACTACTTCTCTGGACGTGGAGACCCGTGGCCAATAGGATTCCGTCTTTCACCGTGACAGAGCGGTGTGAGAAGGACGCGATGAGGAGCTCGTTCCAGCCTGAACATAAAACAGATAAACACACAGGGAATCTTTACTTGGCAACTAAAGTCACTGCATGTGAATACTAGTGTTTATCTACTGTTCTCTCTTAATTTCTCTATTTCATCTCTCTCTTTTTCTATCCCTCCCACTTCTCTATCTTCAAATATTTCCTATTCTCTTCATGCGTCTTTCTCTCGCTCTCCTCTATTTCTGTCTCTGTCTTTCTCTCTCGGTTTCCGATCAGGGTCTTCAGCTCATTAGTGATGTGGTGTGATATTTCCTCTCCTGCATTTAGGGTTAGTGTTTGAAATATCCCACCAGCAGAGGTCAGCGTTGAGGTGTTTTTCAAAGAGTCACTGTTGGCAATATGTTCATTGTAGATGACGGGAAACTGGTTCATGCAAAGACCAGGTCAGGTTGAATTTTGTTATAGGATGCAACATCAATATGAGAGAAGAAAGGTGGCGCTGCAGTGGGAATCAGACGTTTTACGGACTCCTGACCAATTCTGCTATTTTGTGTGTGTTTTTTTTACGCTGATCTTAACTTTTTAACATTTTTTTACATAACATCTCTGCCATTATTTCCTATGACCGAAAACAGATTCTGGAGATCAGAACGCAAAAGAGGCAGGCGAGCCAGAACCCCGGCAAGACTATGTTGGCGAGCAAATAAACCGCCTCTACCCTCCGTTCTGTTAACGAACGTACGGTCACTAGAGAACAAACTGGAGGAGCTCTGTTCGAGACTATCCTATCAACGGGACCTGAAGATCCGTAATATTCTATGTTTCATGGAGTCGTGGCGAAACAAGGACATAGATCATTTACAGTTCATCATGTTGGCTTTTCCATGTCAAGACCGGTCAGCATCCTCGGGTAAGAGGGGTGGCGAAACAAGGACATAGATAATTTACAGTTCATCATGTTGGCTTTTCCATGCATCATCAAGACCGATCAGCATCCTCGGGTAAGAGGGGTGTGTCACTTTGTTAACAACAGCAGGTGTTATATTTTTTAATTAGAATTTTATTTAACCTTTATTTAACTAGGCAAGCCAAGTTCTTATTTACAATGACGGCCTACCCTGGCCAAACCCTAACCCGAATGACGCTGGGCCAATTGTGCGCCGCCCTATGGGACTCCCAATCACATCCGGTTGTGATACAGCCTTGAATTGAACCAGGGTCTGTAGTGACACCTCTAGCACTGAGATGCAGTGCCTTAGACAGCTGCGCCACTCGGGAGCCCAATTAAGAAGTTGTTTTTGTTTTGAAACTAAAACTTAAACAATAAAAAACCCAGTAATATAATGGTGTTAACCAAAGCTCAAACTTTACTCTAAAATCAAACTAAAAATGATAATGGACTATGTCATCAATATACGCTAAGGAAAAGAAAATATTGGAAAATGGAAAAATATTTCACAGTAATGTAATTTAATCTTGACAAAGGAGAATGATGAACCAATTTAATCAAGCAAATATAATGTAGAACACAAAATACCAATGTGTAATGAATATTTAGTTTGTTCCTACTTAATTTATCCAACTGTCCTTTGCCAATCTGCTTCATTATTTAGAAAATATCCCTATGTGAAAAATGAGGGGCAGACTTACGATAGTGTTTCAACAAAGACATTGATAAATTCCCTTTTTATCAAAGAATTATAAGTAAACAAACGACTTTCCTCTCACTAATGTTGTTCAGTGCAAATACATGTATCATTCAATACACTATTGCTATTGTACAGAAAAACAAAGACATTGGGAAAGGATGGAGACTGTTCTCAACATGTCAACTATGGGATAGGATGGAGACTGTTCTCAACATGTCAACTATGGGATGGGATGGAGACTGTTCTCAACATGTCAACTATGGGATAGGGTGGAGACTGTTCTCAACATGTCAACTATGGGATAGGATGGAGACTGTTCTCAACATGTCAACTATGGGATAGGATGGAGACTGTTCTCAACATGTCAACTATGGGATAGGATGGAGACTGTTCTCAACATGTCAACAATGGGCTAGGATGGAGACTGTTCTCAACATGTCAACAATGGGATAGGATGGAGACTGTTCTCAACATGTCAACTATGGGATAGGATGGAGACTGTTCTCAACATGTCAACTATGGGATAGGATGGAGACTGTTCTCAACATGTCAACAATGGGATAGGATGGAGACTGTTCTCAACATGTCAACTATGGGATAGGATGGAGACTGTTCTCAACCTGTCAACTATGGGATAGGATGGAGACTGTTCTCAACATGTCAACTATGGGATAGGATGGAGACTGTTCTCAACATGTCAACAATGGGATAGGATGGAGACTGTTTTCAACATGTCAACTATGGGATAGGATGGAGACTGTTCTCAACCTGTCAACTATGGGATAGGATGGAGACTGTTCTCAACAAGTCAACTATGGGATAGGATGGAGACTGTTCTCAACCTGTCAACTATGGGATAGGATGGAGACTGTTCTCAACATGTCAACTATGGGATAGGATGGAGACTGTTCTCAACATGTCAACAATGGGATAGGATGGAGACTGTTCCCAACATGTCAACTATGGGATAGGATGGAGACTGTTCTCAACATGTCAACAATGGGATAGGATGGAGACTGTTCTCAACATGTCAACTATGGGATAGGATGGAGACTGTTCTCAACATGTCAACAATTGGATAGGATGGAGACTGTTCTCAACATGTCAAGTATGGGATAGGATGGAGACTGTTCTCAACATGTCAACAATGGGATAGGATGGAGACTGTTCTCAACATGTCAACTATGGGATAGGATGGAGACTGTTCTCAACATGTCAACAATGGGATAGGATGGAGACTGTTCTCAACATGTCAACTATGGGATAGGATGGAGACTGTTCTCAACCTGTCAACTATGGGATAGGGTGGAGACTGTTCTCAACATGTCAACTATGGGATAGGATGGAGACTGTTTTCAACATGTCAACTATGGGAAAGGATGGAGACTGTTCTCAACATGTCAACTATGGGATAGGATGGAGACTGTTCTCAACATGTCAACTATGGGATAGGATGGAGACTGTTCTCAACATGTCAACTATGGGATAGGATGGAGACTGTTCTCAACATGTCAACTATGGGATAGGATGGAGACTGTTCTCAACCTGTCAACAATGGGATAGGATGGAGACTGTTCTCAACATGTCAACAATGGGATAGGATGGAGACTGTTCTCAACCTGTCAACAATGGGATAGGATGGAGACTGTCCTCAACATGTCAACAATGGGATAGGATGGAGACTGTTCTCAACCTGTCAACTATGGGATAGGGTGGAGACTGTTCTCAACATGTCAACTATGGGAAAGGATGGAGACTGTTCTCAACATGTCAACAATGGGATAGGATGGAGACTGTTCTCAACATGTCAACTATGGGATAGGATGGAGACTGTTCTCAACATGTCAACTATGGGATAGGATGGAGACTGTTCCCAACATGTCAACTATGGGAAAGGATGGAGACTGTTCTCAACATGTCAACTATGGGATAGGATGGAGACTGTTCTCAACATGTCAACTATGGGATAGGATGGAGACTGTTCCCAACATGTCAACTATGGGATAGGATGGAGACTGTTCTCAACATGTCAACAATGGGATAGGATGGAGACTGTTCTCAACCTGTCAACTATGGGATAGGATGGAGACTGTTCTCAACCTGTCAACTATGGGATATGATGGAGACTGTTCTCAACATGTCAACAATGGGATAGGATGGAGACTGTTCTCAACATGTCAACTATGGGAAAGGATGGAGACTGTTCTCAACATGTCAACTATGGGATAGGATGGAGACTGTTCTCAACATGTCAACAATGGGATAGCATGGAGACTGTTCTCAACATGTCAACTATGGGATAGGATGGAGACTGTTCTCAACATGTCAACTATGGGATAGGATGGAGACTGTTCTCAACATGTCAACTATGGGATAGGATGGAGACTGTTCTCAACATGTCAACTATGGGAAAGGATGGAGACTGTTCTCAACATGTCAACAATGGGATAGGATGGAGACTGTTCTCAACATGTCAACAATGGGATAGGATGGAGACTGTTCTCAACATGTCAACAATGGGATAGGATGGAGACTGTTCTCAACATGTCAACAATGGGATAGGATGGAGACTGTTCTCAACATGTCAACAATGGGATAGGATGGAGACTGTTCTCAACATGTCAACAATGGGATAGGATGGAGACTGTTCTCAACATGTCAACTATGGGATAGGATGGAGACTATGAAGAGCTCAATACGAAAGTGGTCCGACGAAGCGGATGCTAAGCTACAATACTTTTTCGCTAGCACAGACTGGAACATGTTCTGGGATTCATCCGATAGCATTGAGGAGTTTACCCCATCAGTCACGGGCTTCATAAATAAGTGCATCGACAACGTCGTCCCCACAGTGAGCGTACGTACATAACGCATCCAGAAGCCACGGATTACAAGCAACATCCGCACTGAGCTAAAAGTTAGAGCTGCCGCTTTCAAGGATCTTTCTGGGATCTTTTATTTCAGCTCATGAAACACGGGACCAACGTTTTACATGTTGCGTTTATATTTTTGTTCAGTGTGGTTAACCAATTAGGTCCCTGGACTATCTGCATTGACCCGTTTTTCACTAACTCTATTGACCCATCACATACGCTGCTGCTACTGTTTATTATCCATCCTGTTGCCTAGTCACTTTACCTTCAGTACCAGTCAAAAATGTGAACATACCTACTCATTTCTTTTCTTTTACTATTTTCTTCATTGTAGAATAATAGTGAAGACATCAAAATTATAAAATAACACATATGGAATCATGTAGTAACCAAAAAAGTGTTAATCAAATCAAAATATATTTGAGATTCTTCAAAGTAGCCACCCTTTTGCCTTGATGACATGTTTGCACACCCATGGCATTCTCTCAACCAGCTTCATGAGGATTTGTTTTTACACCTTTATTCAACTAGGCCAGTCAGTTAAGAACAAATTCTTATTTACAATGACGGTCTGGGAACAGTGGGTTAACTGCCTTGTTCAGGAGCAGAACAACATAATGTTGTACCTTGTCAGCTCGGGGATTCGATCTTGCAACCTTTTCAGTTTACTAGTCCAACGCTCTAACCACTAGGATACCTGCCGCCCCACAATGCTAATTCCAACTAACAGAAATATAAAAACAAATGATGATAAGTAAGTGTTCTGTACCTGCTCGTAGTAGAATAACCTGGTCGTCTAAGGGCAGCTCTGAGAAGTGAGGAATCCTCTTGGCCCACTCCACCAGGGTGAACAGCTGTTTGTCTGCTGCCTGGCAGATGTTGGTGACTGGGTCGTTTGTCTGGACAGAAGATACAGAGAGTGTAAGATACAACATATCTGAATCATGTTCCATCTTTTGTATTAACATTAAATGGATCTAATTTACAGGAGGAAGGTGCTCTCTCATTTACAGGAGGGAGATGCTCTCTCATTTACAGGAGGGGTGCTCTCTCAATTACAGGAGGGAGGTGCTCTCTCATTTACAGGAGGGAGGTGCTCTCTCATTTACAGGAGGGAGATGCTCTCTCAATTACAAGAGGGGTGCTCTCTCAATTACAGGAGGGAGGTGCTCTCTCATTTACAGGAGGGCGATGCTCTCTCATTTACAGGAGGAAGATGCTCTCTCAATTACAAGAGGGGTGCTCTCTCAATTACAGGAGGGAGGTGCTCTCTCATTTACAGGAGGGAGATGCTCTCTCATTTACAGGAGCGGTGCTCTCTCAATTACAGGAGGGAGATGCTCTCTCAATTACAGGAGGGTGGTGCTCTGTCATTTACAGGAGGGGGATGCATTTACAGGAGGGAGATTCTCTCTCATTTACAGGAGGGAGGTGCTCTCTCATTTACAGGAGGGAGATGCTCTCTCATTTACAGGAGGGAGATGCTCTCTCAATTACAAGAGGGGTGCTCTCTCAATTACAGGAGGGAGATGCTCTCTCATTTACAGGAGGGCGATGCTCTCTCATTTACAGGAGGGCGATGCTCTCTCATTTACAGGAGGGAGATGCTCTCTCAATTACAAGAGGGGTGCTCTCTCAATTACAGGAGGGAGATGCTCTCTCATTTACAGGAGGGCGATGCTCTCTCATTTACAGGTGGGGGGATCTCTCAATTACAGGAGGGAGATGCTCTCTCATTTACAGGAGGGAGGTGCTCTCTCATTTACAGGAGGGAGATGCTCTCTCAATTACAAGAGGGGTGCTCTCTCATTTACAGGAGGGAGCTGCTCTCTCATTTACAGGAGGGGAGTGCTCTCTCATTTACAGTCCGTTAAAATAACATCAAATTGATCAGAAAAACAGTGTAGACATTTTAATGTTGTAAATGACTATTGTAGCTGGAAACAGCTGATTGTTTTATGGAATATCTACATAGGCGTACAGAGGCCCATTATCAGCAACCATCACTCCTGTGTTCCAATGGCACGTTGTGTTAGCTCATCAAAGTTCATTTTAAAAGGCTAACTGATCATTAGAAAACAATTTAGCAATTATGTTAGCACTGCTGAAAACTGTTGTGCTGATTAAAGAAGCAATAAAACTGGCCTTCTTTAGACTAGTTGAGTATCTGGAGCATCAGCATTTGTGGGCGGTAAATGAGTTAATAGACCAATAAGAAAGAGAGTTCCAAACCTCTCTGCCAATAACAGCTAGTTTTCAGTTTCCCTCTCATCACTCAGGACACTCCCAGACAGAAAAAGCTATTTGAAGCAGTCACAGTAAGGTACTTAATTGTTACCCAGAAATGATTTGATAATGAGATAAAAACAGCCTCATTGCACCTTTAAGAAACACCTCTCTATGTCATCCTTACCGAGTTGCCAGGGCCTTCGTCTGCTGATGTCTCTGTCTTGGGTTCCACGGCAAGCTCTGCTTCCAGAATCTTATCGACGGGCATCTCCTCATTAAAACTACTGGTGGACTCCACCTCGTTCTCCCCTCGCTCCCTCCCCCGCTGTCTCTCCTCCTGCACCGCTGCATGGAGTCACAGGGACCAACGTTAGAGGGTTTCTGTAAGTGAACTTAACAGATCACACACATCCACAAGCATGACACTCGTGGTGCAACAAACACACCAGACAACCCACAACAATGAAAGATTTATGCCAATCTGTCAGACATTCCACAACCATTCCAAATGGACACAGAACAGGGAAACATAGTGGACACATTTACCACACGAGAGCACAACGCAGCCTGTTGAGTCCACATGGTCTCACTCACACAGAACTACCCTACGCCTCCACACTTCCTTTCTCCCCTCTCTCTCCAGATGACATCCTGCGATTTAGTGAGGTCTGACCTCCCGTCAACCTGCCCACTCGACCCCCATCTCATCCTCCCTTCTCCAGACCATCTCTGGAGACCTTATCCCATTCCACACTTCCCTCATCAACTCATCCCTGACCACTGGCTGTGTTCCATCCTCATTAACTCATCCCTGACCACTGGCTGTGTTCCATCCTCATCAACTCATCCCTGACCACTGGCTGTGTTCCATCCTCATCAACTCATCCCTGACCACTGGCTGTGTTCCATCCTCATCAACTCATCCCTGACCACTGGCTGTGTTCCATCCTCATCAACTCATCCCTGACCACTGGCTGTGTTCCATCCTCATCAACTCATCCCTGACCACTGGCTGTGTTCCATCCTCATCAACTCATCCCTGACCACTGGCTGTGTTCCATCCTCATCAACTCATCCCTGACCACTGGCTGTGTTCCATCCTCATCAACTCATCCCTGACCACTGGCTGTGTTCCATCCTCATCAACTCATCCCTGACCACTGGCTGTGTTCCATCCTCATCAACTCATCCCTGACCACTGGCTGTGTTCCATCCTCATCAACTCATCCCTGACCACTGGCTGTGTTCCATCCTCATCAACTCATCCCTGACCACTGGCTGTGTTCCATCCTCATCAACTCATCCCTGACCACTGGCTGTGTTCCATCCTCATCAACTCATCCCTGACCACTGGCTGTGTTCCATCCTCATCAACTCATCCCTGACCACTGGCTGTGTTCCATCCTCATCAACTCATCCCTGACCATTGGCTGTGTTCCATCCTCATCAACTCATCCCTGAGCACTGGCTGTGTTCCATCCTCATCAACTCATCCCTGACCACTGGCTGTGTTCCATCCTCATCAACTAATCCCTGACCACTGACTGTGTTCCATCCTCATCAACTCATCCCTGACCACTGGCTGTGTTCCATCCTCATCAACTCATCCCTGACCACTGACTGTGTTCCATCCTCATCAACTCATCCCTGACCACTGGCTGTGTTCCATCCTCATCAACTCATCCCTGACCACTGACTGCGTCCCCTCTGACTTCAAAATGGCCTGAGTCATTTCCCTCCTTAAGAAACTAACACTCGACTCATCTGATCATCTCATGTCAAAAACTACAGACCTGTATCTCTTCTTTCTTTTCTTTCCAAAACACGTGATCGTTCTGTCTCTGATCAACTCTCTCATTATCTCTCCCAGAACGATCTTCTTGACCCTAACCTTCTCTGTCAATACTGCCTTTTTCGTTGTCAAGACTGCCCTTCTCTGTGTCAAGACAGCCCTTTTCTGTGTCAAGACTGCCCTTCTCTCTGTCAAGACTGCCCTTCTCTCTGTCAAGACTGCCCTTCTCTCTGTCAAGACTGCCCTTCTCTCTGTCAAGACTGCCCTTCTCTCTGTCGAGACTGCCCTTCTCTCTGTCGAGACTGCCCTTCTCTGTGTCAAGACTGCCCTTCTCTGTGTCAAGACTGCCCTTCTCTGTGTCAAGACTGCCCTTCTCTGCGTCAAGACTGCTCTTCTCTGTGTCAAGACTACCCTTCACTCTGTCAAGACTGCCCTTCTCTCTGTCAAGACTGCCCTTCTCTGTCAGGGAGGCTTCGTGGGCTATACTCAGCCTTGTCTCAGGATGGTAAGGTCTGTTGATATCCCTCTAGTGGAGTAGATCTTCGTGGGCTATACTCAGCCTTGTCTCAGGATGGTAAGGTCTGTTGATATCCCTCTAGTGGAGTAGATCTTCGTGGGCTATACTCAGCCTTGTCTCAGGATGGTAAGGTCTGTTGATATCCCTCTAGTGGAGTAGATCTTCGTGGGCTATACTCAGCCTTGTCTCAGGATGGTAAGGTCTGTTGATATCCCTCTAGTGGTGTTGATCTTCGTGGGCTATACTCAGCCTTGTCTCTGGAGAGTAAGTTGGTGGTCTGTTGATATCCCTCGAGTGGTGTGGGGGCTGTGCTCTGGCAAAGTGGGTGGTTGGGCCCGGTTGGCCCTGTCCAGGGTATCGTCGATAAGAAAGGAGAATTACACCAGATATAACAGACTGACCTTAGACCCCCGCAACATAGACTATTGCAGCATACTGACCTGCAGGCTGAGACAGGGGTGGGTCAGGGCACACTGTGGCACCATCGCAGAGCAGAGCATGTTGCGGGGGGCTAGGGTCAGTCTGTTTTATCTGGTGTAATTCTCCTGTCTTATCTGGTGTCCTGTGTGAATTTAAGTATGCTCCCTCTAATTCTCTCTCTCTCCCCCGGGGGACCTGAGAACAAGGATCATGCCTCACGGCTGGCCTGGCCTGATGACTCCTGGCTGTCCCCAGTCCACCTGGTCGTGCTGCTGATCCAGTTTCAAATGTTCTGCCTGCGGCTATGGAACCTTGACCTGTTCACAGGACACGATACCTTGTCCTGGACCTGCTGTTTTCAACTCTCTCTCTCTCTACCACACCTGCTGTCTCGACCTCTGAATGCTCGGCTATGAAAACCCAACTGACATTTACTCGGCGCAGGTCTTGACTACTGCAACTCGCTGTTGGCTGGGCTCCCCACTTGTGACATCAAACCCCTGCACTTATCCAGAACGCTGCAGCCCGTCTGGTTTTCAATCATCTCAAGTCACCCAGCTCCTTCGCACTCTCTACTGGGTTCCAGTCGGAGCTCACATCAACTACAAGACCATGGTTCTTACCTACGGAACAGCAAGAGGAACTGCCCCTCCATACCTTCAGGCTATGCTCAAACCCTACACCCCGATCACAGCACTCCACCTCAGGTCTCTTGGTCCTGCCACCCCTATGGGAGGGCAACTCCCTCTCAGCCCAGTCCAAGCTCTGCTCTGTCCCGGCACCCCAATGGTGGAACCAGTTTCCCCCCTGAAGTTAGGACAGCAGAGTCCCTGCCCCTCTTCCCGAAAATATCTGAAACTCTTCAAACAGTATCTTAAATAATCCCCCCCCCCCCCACACCTGAACCAGCACTTGACCCCCTGCTTTCTAGCTCTGACTCTATTACTCTGAGGGAAAAGGTAATTTCTATGCCTGTGATTTGTGGTTGTCCCACCTAGCTATCTGAAGATGAATGTACTGACTGTGATATGTGGTTGTCCCACCTAGCTATCTGAAGATGAATGTACTGACTGTGATATGTGGTTGTCTCATCTAGCTATCTGAAGATGAATGTACAAACTGTAAGTCTCTCTGGATAAGAGCCTTCGCCGAAATGACTCAAATGTAAAATGTAAACATACCACACATACCAATGAATACCCAGACATTACAGATCCACCCCAACACACTACCCAGACATTACAGATCCACCCCTAACACACTACCCAGACATTACAGATCCACCCCTAACACACTACCCAGACATTACAGATCCACCCCCAACACACTACCCAGACATTACAGATCCACCCCCAACACACTACCCAGACATTACAGATCCACCCCCAACACACTACCCAGACATTACAGATCCACCCCTAACACACTACCCAGACATTACAGATCCACCCCCAACACACTACCCAGACATTACAGATCCACCCCCAACCCACTACCCAGACATTACAGATCCACCCCCAACACACTACCCAGACATTACAGATCCACCCCCAACACACTACCCAGACATTACAGATCCACCCCTAACACACTACCCAGACATTACAGACCGACCCCCAACACACTACCCAGACATTACAGATCCACCCCAACACACTACCCAGACACTACAGATCCACCCCAACACACTACCCAGACATTACAGATCCACCCCTAACACACTACACAGACATTACAGATCCACCCCTAACACACTACCCAGACATTACAGATCCACCCCCAACACACTACCCAGACATTACAGACCCACCCCCAACACACTACCCAGACATTACAGATCCACCCCCAACACACTACCCAGACATTACAGATCCACCCCCAACACACTACCCAGACATTACAGATCCACCCCCAACACACTACCCAGACATTACAGATCCACCCCAACACACTACCCAGACATTACAGATCCACCCCCAACACACTACCCAGACATTACAGATCCACCCCCAACACACTACCCAGACATTACAGATCCACCCCCAACACACTACCCAGACATTACAGACCCACCCCCAACACACTCACAATACATTACAGATCCACCCCCAACACACTACCCAGACATTACACACCGACCCCCAACACACTACCCAGACATTACAGATCCACCCCAACACACTACCCAGACACTACAGATCCACCCCCAACACACTACCCAGACATTACAGACCGACCCCCAACACACTACCCAGACATTACAGATCCACCCCAACACACTACCCAGACACTACAGATCCACCCCCAACACACTACCCAGACATTACAGATCCACCCCCAACACACTCACTATACATTACAGATCCACCCCCAACACACTACCCAGACATTACAGATCCCCCCCAACACACTACCCAGACATTACAGATCCACCCCAACACACTACCCAGACATTACAGATCCACCCCAACACACTACCCAGACATTACAGATCCACCCCCAACCCACTACCCAGACATTACAGATCCACCCCCAACCTACTACCCAGACATTACAGATCCACCCCCAACCTACTACCCAGACATTACAGATCCACCCCCAACCCACTACCCAGGCATTACAGATCCACCCCCAACACACTACCCAGACATTACAGATCCACCCCCAACACACTCACTATACATTACAGATCCACCCCTAACACACTACCCAGACATTACAGATCCACCCCCAACACACTACCCAGACATTACAGATCCACCCCCAACACACTACCCAGACATTACAGATCCACAACCCAACACACTACCCAGACATTACAGATCCACCCCCAACCCACTACACAGACATTACAGATCCACCCCCAACACACTACCCAGACATTACAGATCCACCCCCAACACACTACCCAGACATTACAGATCCACCCCCAACACACTACCCAGACATTACAGATCCACCCCCAACACACTACCCAGACATTACAGATCCACCCCCAACCCAACCCACTACCCAGAAATTACAGATCCACCCCCAACACACTACCCAGACATTACAGATCCACCCCAACACACTACCCAGACATTACAGATCCACCCCCAATACACTACCCAGACATTACAGATCCAAACAAAACACACTCACAAGAGCACACAACCTCCCTCCTTCCCTCTCTACATGCAGACACAACCTCCCTCCTTCCCTCTCTACATACAGACACAACCTCCCTCCTTCCCTCTCTACACGCAGACACAACCTCCCTCCTTCCCTCTCTACATGCAGACACAACCTCCCTCCTTCCCTCTCTACACGCAGACACAACCTCCCTCCCTCCCTACATGCAGACACAACCTCCCTCCTTCCCTCTCTACATGCAGACACAACCTCCCTCCTTCCCTCTCTACATAGACACAACCTACCTCCTTCCCTCTCTACACGCAGACACAACCTCCCTCCTTCCCTCTCTACATGCAGACACAACCTCCCTCCCTTCTTCCCTCTCTACACGCAGACACAACCTCCCTCCTTCCCTCTCTACATGCAGACACAACCTCCCTCCTTCCCTCTCTACATGCAGACACAACCTCCCTCCTTCCCCCTCTACACGCAGACACAACCTCCCTCCTTCCCTCTCTACATGCAGACACAACCTCCCTCCTTCCCTCTCTACACGCAGACACAACCTCCCTCCTTCCATCTCTACACACAGACACAACCTCCCTCCTTCCCTCTCTACATACAGACACAACCTCCCTCCTTCCCTCTCTACACACAGACACAACCTCCCTCCTTCCCTCTCTACATGCAGACACAACCTCCCTCCTTCCCTCTCTACACGCACACACAACCTCCCTCCTTCCCTCTCTACACGCAGACACAACCTCCCTCCTTCCCTCTCTACACGCAGACACATCCTCCCTCCTTCCCTCTCTACATGCAGACACAACCTCCCTCCTTCCCTCTCTACACGCAGACACAACCTACCTCCTTCCCTCTCTACACGCAGACACAACCTCCCTCCTTCCCTCTCTACACGCAGACACAACCTCCCTCCTTCCCTCTCTACACGCAGACACAACCTCCCTCCTTCCCTCTCTACACGCAGACACAACCTCCCTCCTTCCCTCTCTACATGCAGACACATCCTCCCTCCTTCCCTCTCTACACGCAGACACAACCTCCTCCTCTCTCTCCCTCTCTACACCACTTACACACACCTTCTCTCTTCATGCCCATGGCTAGGCACTTCTGGTAGCGACAGTATTGACAGCGGTTGCGCTGTCGTTTGTCTATCAGGCACTCCTTGCTGTCTCGACACGTATAGGTGAGATCTTTCCGGATGGTTCTCTTGAAGAAGCCTTTGCAGCCTTCACAGCTGTACACGCCATAGTGCTTCCCTGGGTGAACAACATCCAAAACATCAACTTCACTGCGTTACCTGAGAAACTGCTCCATATAATCGTAATACTGTTAGTCAATGTCATAGTCCATGGTTATTGGGTGAGGACTGGGAGAAGCAAAATCAGCAATGAGGTAATTCACAAAATCTCAAATAAATTGGAATAAACCTCCGCAATAACAACAACAACAGTGGAGTTGCTGCCTCCTGTATAGGGGGCTGTGCTAGGGTCTTATTGCTGCTACAGGGGGCTGTGCTAGGGTCTTATTGCTGCTACAGGAGGCTGTGCTAGGGTCTTATTGTTGCTACAGGAGGCTGTGCTAGGGCCCTATTGCTGCTACAGGGGGCTGTGCTAGGGTCTTATTGCTGCTACAGGAGGCTGTGCTAGGGTCTTATTGCTGCTACAGGAGGCTGTGCTAGGGTCTTATTGCTGCTACAGGGGGCTGTGCTAGGGTCTTATTGCTGCTACAGGGGGCTGTGCTAGGGTCTTATTGTTGCTACAGGAGGCTGTGCTAGGGTCTTATTGCTGCTACAGGGGGCTGTGCTAGGGTCTTATTGTTGCTACAGGAGGCTGTGCTAGGGTCTTATTGTTGCTACAGGAGGCTGTGCTAGGGTCTTATTGTTGCTACAGGAGGCTGTGCTAGGGTCTTATTGTTGCTACAGGAGGCTGTGCTAGGGTCTTATTGCTGCTACAGGAGGCTGTGCTAGGGTCTTATTGTTGCTACAGGAGGCTGTGCTAGGGTCTTATTGTTGCTACAGGAGGCTGTGCTAGGGTCTTATTGTTGCTACAGGAGGCTGTGCTAGGGTCTTATTGTTGCTACAGGGGGCTGTGCTAGGGTCTTATTGTTGCTACAGGGGGCTGTGCTAGGGTCTTATTGTTGCTACAGGGGGCTGTGCTAGGGTCTTATTGCTGCTACAGGGGGCTGTGCTAGGGTCTTATTGTTGCTACAGGAGGCTGTGCTAGGGTCTTATTGTTGCTACAGGAGGCTGTGCTAGGGTCTTATTGCTGCTACAGGGGGCTGTGCTAGGGTCTTATTGTTGCTACAGGGGGCTGTGCTAGGGTCTTATTGTTGCTACAGGAGGCTGTGCTAGGGTCTTATTGTTGCTACAGGAGGCTGTGCTAGGGTCTTATTGTTGCTACAGGGGGCTGTGCTAGGGTCTTATTGTTGCTACAGGGGGCTGTGCTAGGGTCTTATTGCTGCTACAGGGGGCTGTGCTAGGGTCTTATTGTTGCTACAGGAGGCTGTGCTAGGGTCTTATTGCTGCTACAGGAGGCTGTGCTAGGGTCTTATTGTTGCTACAGGGGGCTGTGCTAGGGTCTTATTGTTGCTACAGGGGGCTGTGCTAGGGTCTTATTGTTGCTACAGGAGGCTGTGCTAGGGTCTTATTGTTGCTACAGGAGGCTGTGCTAGGGTCTTATTGTTGCTACAGGAGGCTGTGCTAGGGTCTTATTGCTGCTACAGGGGGCTGTGCTAGGGTCTTATTGTTGCTACAGGGGGCTGTGCTAGGGTCTTATTGTTGCTACAGGGGGCTGTGCTAGGGTCTTATTGTTGCTACAGGGGGCTGTGCTAGGGTCTTATTGCTGCTACAGGGGGCTGTGCTAGGGTCTTATTGCTGCTACAGGGGGCTGTGCTAGGGTCTTATTGTTGCTACAGGAGGCTGTGCTAGGGTCTTATTGTTGCTACAGGGGGCTGTGCTAGGGTCTTATTGTTGCTACAGGAGGCTGTGCTAAGGTCTTATTGCTGCTACAGGAGGCTGTGCTAGGGTCTTATTGCTGCTACAGGGGGCTGTGCTAGGGTCTTATTGTTGCTACAGGAGGCTGTGCTAGGGTCTTATTGTTGCTACAGGAGGCTGTGCTAGGGTCTTATTGTTGCTACAGGGGGCTGTGCTAGGGTCTTATTGTTGCTACAGGGGGCTGTGCTAGGGTCTTATTGCTGCTACAGGAGGCTGTGCTAGGGTCTTATTGCTGCTACAGGAGGCTGTGCTAGGGTCTTATTGTTGCTACAGGAGGCTGTGCTAGGGTCTTATTGCTGCTACAGGGGGCTGTGCTAGGGTCTTATTGTTGCTACAGGAGGCTGTGCTAGGGTCTTATTGCTGCTACAGGGGGCTGTGCTAGGGTCTTATTGCTGCTACAGGAGGCTGTGCTAGGGTCTTATTGTTGCTACAGGGGGCTGTGCTAGGGTCTTATTGCTGCTACAGGAGGCTGTGCTAGGGTCTTATTGCTGCTACAGGAGGCTGTGCTAGGGTCTTATTGTTGCTACAGGGGGCTGTGCTAGGGTCTTATTGCTGCTACAGGAGGCTGTGCTAGGGTCTTATTGCTGCTACAGGAGGCTGTGCTAGGGTCTTATTGCTGCTACAGGGGGCTGTGCTAGGGTCTTATTGCTGCTACAGGGGGCTGTGCTAGGGTCTTATTGTTGCTACAGGAGGCTGTGCTAGGGTCTTATTGTTGCTACAGGAGGCTGTGCTAGGGTCTTATTGTTGCTACAGGAGGCTGTGCTAGGGTCTTATTGTTGCTACAGGAGGCTGTGCTAGGGTCTTATTGCTGGTACAGGAGGCTGTGCTAGGGTCTTATTGTTGCTACAGGAGGCTGTGCTAGGGTCTTATTGCTGCTACAGGGGGCTGTGCTAGGGTCTTATTGTTGCTACAGGAGGCTGTGCTAGGGTCTTATTGCTGCTACAGGAGGCTGTGCTAGGGTCTTATTGTTGCTACAGGAGGCTGTGCTAGGGTCTTATTGTTGCTACAGGAGGCTGTGCTAGGGTCTTATTGCTGCTACAGGGGGCTGTGCTAGGGTCTTATTGTTGCTACAGGAGGCTGTGCTAGGGTCTTATTGTTGCTACAGGAGGCTGTGCTAGGGTCTTATTGTTGCTACAGGAGGCTGTGCTAGGGTCTTATTGTTGCTACAGGAGGCTGTGCTAGGGTCTTATTGTTGCTACAGGAGGCTGTGCTAGGGTCTTATTGTTGCTACAGGAGGCTGTGCTAGGGTCTTATTGTTGCTACAGGAGGCTGTGCTAGGGTCTTATTGTTGCTACAGGAGGCTGTGCTAGGGTCTTATTGTTGCTACAGGAGGCTGTGCTAGGGTCTTATTGTTGCTACAGGAGGCTGTGCTAGGGTCTTATTGTTGCTACAGGGGGCTGTGCTAGGGTCTTATTGTTGCTACAGGAGGCTGTGCTAGGGTCTTATTGTTGCTACAGGAGGCTGTGCTAGGGTCTTATTGTTGCTACAGGACGCTGTGCTAGGGTCTTATTGTTGCTACAGGAGGCTGTGCTAGGGTCTTATTGCTGCTACAGGGGGCTGTGCTAGGGTCTTATTGCTGCTACAGGAGGCTGTGCTAGGGTCTTATTGCTGCTACAGGGGGCTGTGCTAGGGTCTTATTGCTGCTACAGGAGGCTGTGCTAGGGTCTTATTGCTGCTACAGGAGGCTGTGCTAGGGTCTTATTGCTGCTACAGGGGGCTGTGCTAGGGTCTTATTGTTGCTACAGGGGGCTGTGCTAGGGTCTTATTGTTGCTACAGGAGGCTGTGCTAGGGTCTTATTGCTGCTACAGGGGGCTGTGCTAGGGTCTTATTGCTGCTACAGGAGGCTGTGCTAGGGTCTTATTGCTGCTACAGGGGGCTGGGCTAGGGCCCTATTGCTGCTACAGGGGGCTGGGCTAGGTCCCTATTGCTGCTACAGGGGGCTGGGCTAGGGCCCTATTGCTGCTACAGGGGGCTGGGCTTGGGCCCAGTGGGGAGGTGTGGCCCTATTGCTGCTACAGGGGGCTGGGCTAGGGCCCAGTGGGGAGGTGTGGCCCTATTGCTGCTACAGGGGGCTGGGCTAGGGCCCAGTGGGGAGGTGTGGCCCTATTGCTGCTACAGGGGGCTGGGCTAGGGCCCAGTGGGGAGGTGTGGCCCTATTTCTTACCTGATGATCGGTCTCCACAGATGGCACATACGTGTTTGGACATTCCTCCAGGACTGGTGCAGTTGTAGTTGATGTCCCCTAGATTCAGGAGACCCGGGGGAGGCTTGATGTCCTCCGAACTACTGACACTGTTCATCTGGAGCGAGGGAGGAAAGAGGAGGGGGGGGAGATCAACGATGGGAGAGGGGGGGTCGAGAGAGTAGAGTGGAAGAGAAGTTGGGAAAACATGAGTGAGTGAGTCAGTCCTGTCTCTTTTTATTTCTCTAAAATCGTCCCCCTCTCCCTCTCTCCCTCTCTTTCTCTCTCCCCCTCTTTCTCTCTTCCTCCGTTCTCCACCCACATGTGTGTGGTATGAAAGTGGCTGAGGCAGCGATCACATGACTTGATCAAAGGGAGTGTCTGTGTTTCCTCTGTGAGTTTAGTCATGCATGCTTCTAATGTCTGTTGACAGGGGTGGTTGACTGTGTGAGCTGTGTGGGAGGAGAGCTGAGCTTGTCACATTCACCAAGCTGCACTTCTCACTTTCCACCAGCAGAGAGAAGTGTAGGGTCACGTCAGCTTCAGGCCCAGGATTTTATGGGTTCAATATATTTGTTTGTCAAAACAGTTCAGTATAAATGCTGATTAGAAGGAAATATATACTGGTTTTAGCAACTTATGTTATAGTCCTTTCCCAGAGAATTTCCTGAATAAACATTGTCAAAATGATATATTTATGGGCTCCTTATCGTCTTTCTGCACTTTGCACTTCTGGTCTCCTGTCGACCACTGAGTTGGCAAAAATAGATAGGAATACATGTGGTATGGAAATGTGTGCATGTATATGAGTGAGCATGTGCTTGGGCTGGTGTGTGCATGTATATGAGTGAGCATGTGCTTGGGCTGGTGTGTGCATGTATATGAGTGAGCATGTGCTTGGGCTGGTGTGTGCATGTATATGAGTGAGCATGTGCTTGGGCTGGTGTGTGCATGTATATGAGTGAGCATGTGCTTGGGCTGGTGTGTGCATGTATATGAGTGAGCATGTGCTTGGGCTGGTGTGTGCATGTATATGAGTGAGCATGTGCTTGGGCTGGTGTGTGTATGTATATGAGTGAGCATGTGCTTGGGCTGGTGTGTGCATGTATATGAGTGAGCATGTGCTTGGGCTGGTGTGTGTATGTATATGAGTGAGCATGTGCTTGGGCTGGTGTGTGCATGTATATGAGTGAGCATGTGCTTGGGCTGGTGTGTACATGTCTTTGAGTGAGCATGTGCTTGGGCTGGTGTGTGCATGTATATGAGTGAGCATGTGCTTGGGCTGGTGTGTGCATGTATATGAGTGAGCATGTGCTTGGGCTGGTGTGTGCATGTATATGAGTGAGCATGTGCTTGGGCTGGTGTGTGCATGTATGTGAGTGAGCATGTGCTTGGGCTGGTGTGTGCATGTATATGAGTGAGCATGTGCTTGGGCTGGTGTGTGCATGTCTTTGAGTGAGCATGTGCTTGGGCTGGTGTGTGCATGTGCGTGTCTATGCGTGTGTAGTCACCACTAGTGACCTACATAGTGTGTGTATTTGATGGCTTGCATATAGGACATCCTTTACAGGGACGGCAGTCATTTCCTATAGTTGATTTATGACAGCACTCTGCTGTCTGTTTCATAATGGCCGTCTGAACTAAGGCTTTGACCTTACAGGAGACAACTGCTAGAGGCCTTTCTTTCTGTTCATCTCTCTCTTTCCCTCTCTCCTCCTCCCCCTCTCTCTCTCTCTCTCTCTCTCTCTCTCCTCCTCCCCCTCTCCCCCTCTATCTCCATCTCTCTCTCTCCTCCTCCATCTCTCTCTCCTCCTCCCCCTCTCTCTCTCTCCCTCTCTCTCCTCCTCCCCCTCTCTCTTTCTCCCTCTATCTCCATCTCTCTATCTTTTTTTCAGTTGGCCTAGTGTCAGTTGGTGTAAAGTACTTAAGTAAAAATACTTTAAAGTACTACTTAAGTAGTATCTGTACTTTACTTTACTATTTATATTAATTTACTTTTGATACTAATTAAGTACATGTTAGCAATTACATTTACTTTTGATACTTAAGTATATTTAAAACCAAATACCCGTAGACCTATACTCAAGTAGTATTTTCCTGGGTGTCTTTCACTTTAACTTTTCTATTAAGGTATCTTAACTTATCTTAACCCCCCCCCCCCACCACCACCACCACCACCACCACCACCACCACCACCACCACCACCACCACCACCACCACCACTGCTCTCTTTCCCCTTTCCCTCTCTTACGTGAGCTTTAGTAGTGAGCAAACAGTCAGCTAAATTAGCATTCTGTCTTCTGCTGATGCTGGTGAGTCAATGATGAGAGCGAGCCCTTTCCAGTACTGCAGCTCATAACCATGCCTCTAACATACAGCCAACATGCCAGACAAATGGCCAACATATGCTACACATACTGTATGTTATGATTAAACATGCCATTCACATGCTTATGGCTTCTCGGGCACCAACATGCCTCAGACAAACACAGCCATATGCAGCACAAGTATTAAACATTCATTACTAACGCTTTATACATTCATTATACAGTATATATATATATATTCATGATACAGTATATGGTATTTGGTTCAGACATGCTTTACAACTATTACTACTAGCTATAAACTATTACTACTAGCTATAAACTATTACTACTAGCTATAAACTATTACTACTAGCTATAAACTATTACTACTAGCTATAAACTATTACTACTAGCTATAAACTATTACTACTAGACATAAACTATTACTACTAGCTATAAACTATTACTACTAGATATAAACTATTACTACTAGCTATAAACTATTACTACTAGCTATAAACTATTACTACTAGCTATAAACTATTACTACTAGCTATAAACTATTACTACTAGCTAAACTATTACTACTAGCTATAAACTATTACTACTAGCTATAAACTATTACTACTAGCTATAAACTATTACTACTAGCTATAAACTATTACTACTAGCTATAAACTATTACTACTAGCTATAAACTATTACTACTAGACATAAACTATTACTACTAGCTATAAACTATTACTACTAGATATAAACTATTACTACTAGCTATAAACTATTACTACTAGCTATAAACTATTACTACTAGCTATAAACTATTACTACTAGACATAAACTATTACTACTAGCTATAAACTATTGCTACTAGCTATAAACTATTACTAAATCAACTGTACATTTCGGTGTTCCTCAAGGTTCCATTTTAGGACCACTATTGTTTTCACTATATATTTTACCTCTTGGAGATGTCATTCGAAAACATAATGTTAACTTTCACTGCTATGCGGATGACACACAGCTGTACATTTCAATGAAATATGGTGAAGCCCCAAAATTGTCCTCGCTAGAAGCATGTGTGTCAGACATAAGGAAGTGGATGGCTGCAAACGTTCTACTTTCAAACTCGGACAAAACAGAGATGCTTGTTCTAGGTCCCAAGAAACAAAGAGATCTTCTGTTGAATCTGACAATCAATCTTAATGATTGTACAGTCGTCTCAAATAAAACTGTGAATGACCTCGGCGTTACTCTGGACCCTGTTCTCTCTTTTGACGAACATATCAAGACTGTTTCAAGGACAGCTTTTTTCCATCCACGTAACATTGCAAAAATCAGAAACTTTCTGTCCAAAAATGATGCAGAAAAATTCATCCCTGCTTTTTTCACTTCTAGGTTAGACTACTGCAATGCTCTACTTTCAGGCTACCCGGATAAAGCACTAAATAAACTTCAGTTAGTGCTAAATACGGCTGCTAGAATCCTGACTAGAACCAAAAAAATGTATCATATTACTCCAGTGCTAGCCTCTCTACACTGGCTTCCTGTCAAGGCAAGGGCTGATTTCAAGGTTTTACTGCTAACCTACAAAGCATTACATGGGCTTGCTCCTACCTATCTCTCTGATTTGGTCCTGCCGTACATACCTACACGTACGCTACGGTCACAAGACGCAGGCCTCCTAATTGTCCCTAGAATTTCTAAGCAAACAGCTGGAGGCAGGGCTCTCTCCTATAGAGCTCCATTTTTATGGAATGGCCTGCCTACCCATGTGAGAGACGCAAACTCGGTCTCAACCTTTAAGTCTTTGGGTTGTGCCATGGTGGAGATCTTTGGGGGCTATATTCGGCCTTGTCTCAGGATGGTAAGTTGGTGGTTGAAGATATCCCTCTAGTGGTGTGGGGGCTGTGCTTTGCCAACGTGGGTGGGGTTATATCCTTCCTGTATCCTGTCCTGTTCCTGTCATCGGATGGGGCCACAGTGTCTCCTGACCCCTCCTGTCTCAGCCTCCAGTATTTATGCTGCAGTAGTTTATGTGTCGGGGGCTAGGGTCAGTTTGTTATATCTGGAGTACTTCTCCTGTCTTATCCGGTGTCCTGTGTGAATTTAAGTGTGCTCTCTCTAATTCTCTTTTTCTCTCTCTCTCTCGGAGGACCTGAGCCCTAGGACCATGCCTCAGGACTACCTGACATGATGACTCCTTGCTGTCCCCAGTCCACCTGGCCGTGCTGCTTCTCCAGTTTCAAATGTTCTGCCTGTGATTATTATTATTTGACCCTCTTGGTCATCTCTGAACATTTGAACATCTTGGCCATGTTCTGTTATAATCTCCACCCGGCACAGCCAGAAGAGGACTGGCCACCCCACATAGCCTGGTTCCTCTCTATGTTTCTTTCTAGGTTCTGGCCTTTCTAGGGAGTTTTTCCTAGCCACCGTGCTTCTACACCTGCATTGCTTGCTGTTTGGGGTTTTAGGCTGGGTTTCTGTACAGCACTTTGAGATATCAGCTGATGTACGAAGGGCTATATAAATAAATAAGATTTGATTTACTACTAGCTATAAACTATTACTACTAGCTATAAACTATTACTACTATATATAAACTATTACTACTAGCTATAAACTATTACTACTAGATATAAACTATTACTACTAGATATAAACTATTACTACTAGATATAAACTATTACTACTAGCTATAAACTATTACTACTAGATATAAACTATTACTACTAGCTATAAACTATTACTACTAGCTACTACTAGCTATAAACTATTACTACTAGCTACTACTAGCTATAAACTATTACTACTAGATATAAACTATTACTACTAGCTATAAACTATTACTACTAGCTACTACTAGCTATAAACTATTATTACTAGCTACTACTAGCTATAAACTATTACTACTAGCTACTACTAGCTATAAACTATTACTACTAGCTACTACTAGCTATAAACTATTACTACTAGATTGGACCCAGGCTTAGGCTCCAGGAGGCTTAGACATAATCTCCATCAGCACCTATTGAGACCCGCAATTGAGTAAAACGCTCAGTTGGGCATCAGTCCTAAAACAAACCTTTCAAAACAATATTGTGATATCCTCTCCTCTATAGCATACAGTTCTGGCTTTGCCCCCCCCCCCCCCAAAAAAAAACATTTTGTAATATATATTTTTTTGTAAACTCAGATGACCCTTATCTAATATTAGGTTTTGGTTGAAGATCTGTTAATATTCAGTATATAAAAAAATAGAGAAAATGAGAAACGGGGGCAAATACTGTTTGACGGCACTGTATCTCCCCCTTTCACTGTATCTCCCCCCTTCACTGTATCTCCCCCCTTTCACTGTATCTCCCCCCTTCACTGTATCTCCCCCCTTTCACTGTATCTCCCCCCTTTCACTGTATCTCCCCCCATTCACTGTATCTCCCCCTTTCACTGTATCTCCCCCTTTCAAATAATCTCTAAGACAAGGCTTGATAATTAGTGTAACAATGGCAGCCATTGGCTTTAGATAGTGAAACATAGCATGAACACAAAAGCACTTATGTGTGATGGAGCATTGTCTGAATGGCTGACTTTCAAAACCCTTATCTGCTGTGTAGTTTATATAACAGGGCACTTAGAGAGAATTCCTATAGGATGTTGTAGTTCATTGTGTGAGACGGTAAGATTAGCGTCCTTGCGGTGGGTATTGCTTATCCATTGTTGTGAATGATCCTGTAATAACCTATAGATGGGGAGGATGAAAGCTCAGCGGAGAGGGAGAAAACTGAGAGAGATGGTCTTTCTTAGGCAATTACTGCTATAATCCATTCAAGGGCTGATGCTAACACCGAGAAGGGGCACACACACAGACACAGACACAGACACAGACACACACACACAGACACACACACACACACACAGCGTCCCACTTGGATAGTCTGCCCAGCCTGTTTGACCCACAACAAGCCACTAAGAGCTGACCTTTAGGCTAAAGGTTTATAGGTCAAGCAGAGGGCAGAGGAGAGGTGGTGGATTACAGTAATGTCGTGTCCTCGCCAGATATTGGATACGGCTAACCTTCACACTGAGTATCCAACAGGCATGTAAAAACCACACACTTAGAAAGCAAAATGACTGTCCTTGATTCAGTCCTTGAGCAGAATATAGTGCATACATGCAGTACACATTGAATGAACATCTGGCCACCAACTGAAGGAATCTACTGTAATACCCATCATATCGAAGTAAACTTGGGAGTCGAGCGATGACATGACGTGTGGGCCTCCCACTATCTCGTGAAACCATGCAGTTTATTAGGCTACTGATTATAATTTATGATGAACTTCACAGGGTGGTGAAAGTGCACGGTGATGAACTTCACAGGGTGGTGAAAGTGCACGGTGATGAACTTCACAGGGTGGTGAAAGTGCACGGTGAGGAACTTCACAGGGTGGTGAAAGTGCACGGTGAGGAACTTCACAGGGTGGTGAAAGTGCACAGTGATGAACTTGATGGTCCTTTCCCATAAATATCCAGGGTCTTATTCTGGTGACATGATGACCAATGCTTGACGGCAGTTTGACAAATAAAAACATTCTCGCTCTTATCTATAATAATTTCATCATGAAGACTAGCCCACCTGCACTGTATCTGCGAGCCGTTGGCTAGAGGGCTTGTGCCAAGACCAGAGTAGGCACATGTAACGGATGTGAAACAGCTAGCTAGTTAGCGGTGGTGCGCGCTAAATAGCGTTTCAACGTCACTTGCTCTGAGACCTTGAAGTAGTGGTTCCCCGCGGCTTTTGTGGAGCGATGGGGAACGATGCTTCGTGGGTGACTGTTGTGGATGTGTGCAGAGGGTCCCTGGTTCGCGCCCGGGTATGGGCGAGGGGACGGTCTAAAGTTATACTGTTACACACATTTGCTATTTAATAAAAAATGGGTTTTTTTTGCGACAAAACTATCAGTAAGAGTTGAAAATGTGATGGAAACACATTGAATGTTACATTTTTATTCAGTACATGAAAACTTAAAGAGGGAAAAGTACACTTTGTTTGCACTACGTCGTCACACACTGTCAGTTTGTGGAAGCCCACCTCGTGGTGGGGAAACATTAGTTTGTGGAAGCCCACCTCGTGGTGGGGAAACATTAGTTTGTGGAAGCCCACCTCGTGGTGGGGAAACATTAGTTTGTGGAAGCCCACCTCGTGGTGGGGAAACATTAGTTTGTGGAAGCACACCTCGTGGTGGGGAAACATTAGTTTGTGGAAGCCCACCTCGTGGTGGGGAAACATTAGTTTGTGGAAGCCCACCTCGTGGTGGGGAAACATTAGTTTGTGGAAGCCCACCTCGTGGTGGGGAAACATTAGTTTGTGGAAGCCCACCTCGTGGTGGGGAAACATTAGTTTGTGGAAGCCCACCTCGTGGTGGGGAAACATTAGTTTGTGGAAGCACACCTCGTGGTGGGGAAACATTAGTTTGTGGAAGCACACCTCGTGGTGGGGAAACATTAGTTTGTGGAAGCACACCTCGTGGTGGGGAAACATTAGTTTGTGGAAGCACACCTCGTGGTGGGGAAACATTAGTTTGTGGAAGCCCACCTCGTGGTGGGGAAACATTAGTTTGTGGAAGCCCACCTCGTGGTGGGGAAACATTAGTTTGTGGAAGCACACCTCGTGGTGGGGAAACATTAGTTTGTGGAAGCCCACCTCGTGGTGGGGAAACATTAGTTTGTGGAAGCACACCTCGTGGTGGGGAAACATTAGTTTGTGGAAGCCCACCTCGTGGTGGGGAAACATTAGTTTGTGGAAGCCCACCTCGTGGTGGGGAAACATTAGTTTGTGGAAGCACACCTCGTGGTGGGGAAACATTAGTTTGTGGAAGCACACCTCGTGGTGGGGAAACATTAGTTTGTGGAAGCACACCTCGTGGTGGGGAAACATTAGTTTGTGGAAGCACACCTCGTGGTGGGGAAACATTAGTTTGTGGAAGCACACCTCGTGGTGGGGAAACATTAGTTTGTGGAAGCACACCTCGTGGTGGGGAAACATTAGTTTGTGGAAGCCCACCTCGTGGTGGGGAAACATTAGTTTGTGGAAGCACACCTCGTGGTGGGGAAACATTAGTTTGTGGAAGCCCACCTCGTGGTGGGGAAACATTAGTTTGTGGAAGCACACCTCGTGGTGGGGAAACATTAGTTTGTGGAAGCACACCTCGTGGTGGGGAAACATTAGTTTGTGGAAGCCCACCTCGTGGTGGGGAAACATTAGTTTGTGGAAGCCCACCTCGTGGTGGGGAAACATTAGTTTGTGGAAGCACACCTCGTGGTGGGGAAACATTAGTTTGTGGAAGCACACCTCGTGGTGGGGAAACATTAGTTTGTGGAAGCACACCTCGTGGTGGGGAAACATTAGTTTGTGGAAGCCCACCTCGTGGTGGGGAAACATTAGTTTGTGGAAGCCCACCTCGTGGTGGGGAAACATTAGTTTGTGGAAGCCCACCTCGTGGTGGGGAAACATTAGTTTGTGGAAGCCCACCTCGTGGTGGGGAAACATTAGTTTGTGGAAGCACACCTCGTGGTGGGGAAACATTAGTTTGTGGAAGCACACCTCGTGGTGGGGAAACATTAGTTTGTGGAAGCCCACCTCGTGGTGGGGAAACATTAGTTTGTGGAAGCACACCTCGTGGTGGGGAAACATTAGTTTGTGGAAGCCCACCTCGTGGTGGGGAAACATTAGTTTGTGGAAGCACACCTCGTGGTGGGGAAACATTAGTTTGTGGAAGCACACCTCGTGGTGGGGAAACATTAGTTTGTGGAAGCACACCTCGTGGTGGGGAAACATTAGTTTGTGGAAGCACACCTCGTGGTGGGGAAACATTAGTTTGTGGAAGCCCACCTCGTGGTGGGGAAACATTAGTTTGTGGAAGCCCACCTCGTGGTGGGGAAACATTAGTTTGTGGAAGCCCACCTCGTGGTGGGGAAACATTAGTTTGTGGAAGCACACCTCGTGGTGGGGAAACATTAGTTTGTGGAAGCCCACCTCGTGGTGGGGAAACATTAGTTTGTGGAAGCACACCTCGTGGTGGGGAAACATTAGTTTGTGGAAGCCCACCTCGTGGTGGGGAAACATTAGTTTGTGGAAGCACACCTCGTGGTGGGAAAACATTAGTTTGTGGAAGCCCACCTCGTGGTGGGGAAACATTAGTTTGTGGAAGCCCACCTCGTAGTGGGAAAACATTAGTTTGTGGAAGCACACCTCGTGGTGGGGAAACATTAGTTTGTGGAAGCCCACCTCGTGGTGGGGAAACATTAGTTTGTGGAAGCCCACCTCGTGGTGGGGAAACATTAGTTTGTGGAAGCACACCTCGTGGTGGGAAAACATTAGTTTGTGGAAGCCCACCTCGTGGTGGGGAAACATTAGTTTGTGGAAGCCCACCTCGTGGTGGGAAACATTAGTTTGTGGAAGCCCACCTCGTGGTGGGAAACATTAGTTTGTGGAAGCACACCTCGTGTTGGGAAACATTAGTTTGTGGAAGCACACCTCGTAGTGGGAAACAGCACGTTTTCTTTATACAGATTTATTTATAATCGCATTAAAATTTTGTTCGCCAATTGGACGGAAATCTAGCTATTGAGATAAAATCTATTGTTCTGGATGATCGTAGTCAGCAACATTAGATGTTTTCAGATCTCACAAGTTGAGTGAAGCTAAGTGGCACCACACCTCTCTCATCTGTGGACTGTGGAGCGATCCGAAGTTGATCCCTGGCGTGGAGGGTGCGCCCAGGGAGGACGTGATGACGGAGTAGGGCGACGCTAGGCCGTTCATGGGCGCGCCCAGGGTGCTCATTGGTGATGGAAGGGTCCTGGAGGTGCTGATGACGGAGGGGTGCCCCACCATGCCACCCATTGGAGGGCCATGGGAGTGGGGCATGCTCATCGGCCCTTGGGAATCTGTGGGGATGAGTCAAAGAGACAGGGTTAGAGACAGACAGAGCTGAGTCTGAACGGAACAGTTCTCCATAGCAGACACATCACAGCTGTTTGGCTGCTAATCCTGCTTCTGTACGCCAGAGAAGAGATGTTGTGCAACTTCCTCTTTAGCCAGAAAACTACAGCCCCCACCCCTCTCCTTCTGTAATGCACTATAACACCCACCCCTCTCCTTCTGTAATGTATGGGCTCTCTCAAGAAGATAAACAGACAAACAGACATAGACAGACACATATTTAGGCGTCTTTCCAGCTGGCCCGGCTGGATATGAGAGAAGAAGCGTTCATCAATGGGCCAAACAGGTGGTGGCTAGCTACAAACCAAATGGAAGAGACACGCTGCCGTGAAGCGTTCATCAATGTATACGGGGTAAGAGTCTAGCTACATTTTCTTTTGATATTATACGTTTCTAATTTGGTCAGAAAGTAATTTTCAAGTTAAAGCATACTGTTTACTAGCTAACGAACATTAGCTTGCTGGCTCGCTAGCTCACGTTACGTGTATGATCTGTGTAGTAATATTATTTGTATCTCAGATTTGCATTGCTAGTTAGAGCCTAATGTTAGCTAGCTAGCTAACATTGAACCTAGTTGGTTAGCTTAAGCTACCTGTAGATTCATACATTAGCATTTCATGCATGGTGGCTAGCTATGACAATCAGTGTGTACTTTATGGTTCATTGTTTTGCTAGCTAGCTACATGTCTAAACAAAATACTCCACTTTGCAAGGGAGCCAGGTGTGTCCGGTGGTGACAGCCATCTACTGTAATTCATGAACATCTCTAGACAATAGTGACCCATCCACTTAGCTAGACTTGAATTTTTTACCTTTATTTAACTAGGCAACTCAGTTAAGAACAAATTCTTAGTTTCAATGACGGCCTGCCTAGCTGCCTGTTCAGGGGCAGAACGACAGGTTTGTACTTTGTCAGCTCAGGGATTCGAACTTGCAACCTTTCGGTTACTAGTCCAACGCTCTAACCACTAGGCTACCCTGCCGCCCCAGATGTGTCTGGGGGGGGGTGGTTATAGCATTTCCTTCACATTGACCCATCAATTTAGACAAGTGTGTCTGAGTAAGCGTCATCTAATATTTATAAAATATTTCTACAATATTTGTACCTGTACACTTTCAAAGTCAGATTAGGATACAGGCCAAGGACTAGACAAAGTGTATTTTCACCTGGAGTTTTCCCCTTATTGTAGGCTACTACATTAAACCACTTTTAGTCTTGAAATATTTGGTTGTTTACTACATTACCTTCCTCACTCTGTTTAGCACATGGCCTCACATGTCAA
>NC_143026.1:90892320-90919820 GCF_057628025.1 Oncorhynchus mykiss | reverse complement strand
TCAGGTTATGCCTCTTTGCTAAAGTTGTCTTCAAAGTTTTATTTTCCTCTATCCTCCGACCCATAGGGATGATTATTTCTAGTCTCTACTCCTATAGGGATGATTATTTCTAGTCTCTACTCCTATAGGGATGATTATTTCTAGTCTCTACACCTATAGGGATGATATATCTAGTCTATACTCCTATAGGGATGATTATTTATAGTCCCTACTCCTATAGGGATGATTATATCTAGTCTCTACTACTATAGGGATGATTATATCTAGTCTCTACACCTACAGGGATGATTATATCTAGTCTCAACTCCTATAGGGGTGATTATTTCTAGTCTCAACTCCTATAGGGGTGATTATATCTAGTCTCTACTCCTATAGCGATTATTATTTATAGTCCCTACTCCTATAGGGATGATTATATCTAGTCTCTACTCCAATAGGGATGATTATATCTAGTCTCTACACCTATAGGGATGATATATCTAGTCTATACTCATATAGGTGTGATTATGTCTAGTCTCTACTCCAATAGGGATGATTATATCTAGTCTCAACTCGTATAGGGATTATTATTTCTAGTCTCTACTCTTATAGGGATGATTATTTATAGTCTCTACTCCTATAGGGATGATTATATCTAGTCTCAACTCCTATAGGGATGATTATATCTAGTCTCTACTCCTATAGGGATGATTATTTCTAGTCTCTACTCTTATAGGGAAGATTATTTCTAGTCTCTACTCCAATAGGGATGATTATATCTAGTCTCTACTCCTATAGGGATGATTATATCTAGTCTCAACTTCTATAGGGATGATTATTTCTAGTCTCTACTCCTATAGGGATGATTATTTCTAGTCTCTACTCCTATAGGGATGATTATATCTAGTCTCAACTCCTATAGGGATGATTATATCTAGTGTCTACTCCTATAAGGATGATTATCTAGTCTCAACTCCTATAGGGATGATTATTTCTAGTCTCTACTCCTATAGGGATGATTATTTCTAGTCTCTACTCCTATAGGGATGATTATTTATAGTCTCTACTCCTATAGGGATGATTATACCTAGTTTCAACTCCTATAGGGATGATTATTTATAGTCTCTACTCCAATAGGGATGATTATATCTAGTCTCTACTCCTATAGGGATGATTATATCTAGTCTCTACTCCTATAGGGATGATTATTTATAGTCCCTACTCCTATAGGGATGATTATATCTAGTCTCTACTCCAATAGGGATGATTATATCTAGTCTCTACACCTATAGGGATGATTATATCTAGTCTCTACTCCTATAGGGATGATTATATCTAGTCTCTACTCCTATAGGGATGATTATATCTAGTCTCTACTCCTATAGGGATGATTATTCTATGGCTACTAATATATATGTTCTATGGTCCAGGCTACTAACAGATATGTTCTATGGTCCAGGATACTAATAGATATGTTCTATGGTCCAGGATACTAATAGATATGTTCTATGGTCCAGGCTAGTAATAGGTATGTTCTATGGTCCAGGATACTAATAGATATGTTCTATGGTCCAGGCTACTAATAGATATGTTCTATGGTCCAGGCTACTAATAGATATGTTCTATGGTCCAGGATACTAATAGGTATAAACCAGATAACTCTGGCCACGTGTGACAAAGACACTGACAGACGTGTCCCTGTTTGCCTCGTCTAACTCTGAGTCTGTCTATACAGCGGGGAACAGCAAGCGCCAAAGAGTACATCCCCCTTAATGGAGGGAGCAGTTTAAAAAGGATCATCCTGGAGCGTTTTGTCTGTTTTGCAGATGACCCTCCTCTGTGAAGCACCCTGAGGCAGAATGGAGGCTGACACTAAACAGGGGCTCAGCTTCCTGCCTCTCACTCTCCCCTGGCTACTGGTTAATTACACTGCCTTCCACTGTAACAAAGGGCAGCGCTTCTCTCAATTCAAATATATAAATCCTTTAATTTGCAGACGGTCGGTGTACGCGATTCGGGGAACGGGGCTGGGGAGTGTGTGTGTTCCTTATCTCACACTGATGAGACTGATGACAGAGGTAGAGCCCAGTGGATGGTCAGTGTGTGTGTGTGTGTGTGTGCGTGTGTGTGTGCGTGTGTGTGTGTGTGTGTGTGTGTGTGTGTGTGTGTGTGTGTGTGTGTGTGTGTGTGTGTGTGTGCGTGTGCGTGTGCGTGTGCGTGTGTGTGTGAGCCCAGTGGATGGTCAGAGTGAGGATTCTTGTAGTATGGGGTCTCCAAAAATGTGAATCCCCACCTTCTGGGGAACTGTGTTGGGGTGGGGACTGACCTCAATGACACCCCCATGACACCTGTTGACCCAGAATGATACTGCACTGCAGCATAAGGAAAGGCTGCAGAAACAGCGCTGCAGGTAGGTAGTCAGGTTACCAGGACAACTCTATCCCAGCCTCCATCAGAACACATGGTCTGACGTATCACAGTCCACAGAGGCACTCCAGACCCAACTCCCTAACCAGGCCACGAGTCCCAACTCCCTAACCAGGCCACGAGTCGAGAGGAGAGGAGCTCCGGTCCCAACTCCCTAACCAGGCCACGAGTCCCAACTCCCTAACCAGTCCACGAGTCGAGAGGAAAGGAGCTCCGGTCCCAACTCTCTAACCAGGCCACGAGTCGAGAGTTGATGCGCTCCAGACCCAACTCTCTAACCAGGCCACGAGTCGAGAGGAAAGGAGCTCCGGTCCCAACTCTCTAACCAGGCCACGAGTCGAGAGTTGATGCGCTCCAGACCCAACTCTCTAACCAGGCCACGAGTCGAAAGGAGAGGAGCTCCGGTCCCAACTCCCTAACCAGGCCACGAGTCGAGAGGAGAGGAGCTCCGGTCCCAACTCCCTAACCAGGCCACGAGTCGAGAGGAGAGGAGCTTCGATCCCAACTCCCTAACCAGGCCACGAGTCCCAACTCCCTAACCAGGCCACGAGTCGAGAGGAGTCTGAGGCATAGGAATAACATATTATCCATGACTGTTTTCTTATTGTTTGCCATGTACAGTGGATTTGGAAAGTATTCAGACCCCTTGACTTTTTCCACATTTTGTTACCTTACAGCCTTATTCCGAAATGGATTAAAAAACTTTTTTTCATTGTCGATCTACAAACAATACCCCATAGTGACATCACAATACCCCATAATGACATCACAATACCCCATAATGACATCACAATACCCCATAATGACATAACAATACCCCATAATGACATCACAATGCCCCATAATGACATCACAATACCTCATAATGACATCACAATACCCCATAGTGACATCACAATACCCCATAATGACATCACAATACCTCATAATGACAAAGCGAAAACAGGTTTGTAGAAATGTTCGCAAATTTATAAAAAATTTAAAACCGAAGTATTTCTGCAGCATTCAAGGTCCCCAAGAACACAGTGGCCTTCATCATTCTTAAATGGAAGAAGTTAGGAACCACCAAGACGGTTCCTAGAGCTGGCCGCCCGGCCAATCTGAGCAATCGGGAGAGAAGAGCCTTGGTCAGGGAGGTGATGAAGAACCCGAGGGTCACTCTGTTAGAGATCCAGAGTTCCTCTGTGGAGATGGAAGAAACTTCCAGGACAACCATCTCTGCAGCACTCCACCAATCAGGCCTTTATGGTAGAGTGGCAAGACGGAAGCCACTCCTCAGTAAAAGTCACACGACAGCCTGCTTGGAGTTTGTCAAAAGAAACAAGATTCTCTGGTCTGATGAAACCAAGATTGAACTCTTTGGCCTGAATGCCAAGCGTTACGTCTGGAGGAAACCTGGCACCATCCCTACGGTTAAGCACTATGATGGCAGCATCATGCTGTGGGGATGTTTTTCAGTGGCAGGGACTGGGAGACTAGTCAGGATTGAGGGAAAGATGAACGAAGCAAAGTACAGAGAGATTCTTGATGAAAACGTGCTCCAGAGCGCTCAGGACCTAAGATTGGGGCGAAGGTTCACCTTCCAACAGGGCAACGACCCTAAGCACACAGCCAAGACAACACAGGAGTGGCTTCGGGACAAGTCTCTGAATGTCCTTGAGTGTCCCAGCCAGAGCCCGGACTTGAACCCGATCGAACATCTCTGGAGAGACCTGAAAATAGCTGTGCAGCGAAGCTCCCCATCCAACCTGACAGCTTGAGAGGATCTGCAGAGAAGAATGGGAGAAACTCCCCAAATACAGGTGTGCCAAGCTTGTAGCATTATACCCAGGAAGACTTGAGGCTGTAATTGCTGCCAAAGGTGCTTCAACAAAGTACTGAATAAAGGGTCTGAATACTTATGTAAATGTTATATAATGTCAAGGGGTCTGAATACTTTCCGGATGCACTGTCTGCTGCTGTATTTTTAGGTTTCCATGGTTTCCGTGTTCAAATCCATGACGTTCCAGACCTTGTGAAAGCTATTCCTAAATGTCCTCGTTCACTCTCTGTTCCTTTTCCTTCCCTTCCCCTTTCATTCCACTAACTGCCAGTTGTTTCCTTCCCCTTAGTCACGACATTCCACTAACTGCCAGTTGTTTCCTTCCCCTTAGTCACAACATTCCACTGACTGCCAGTTGTTTCCTTCCCCTTAGTTACAACATTCCACTGACTGCCAGTTGTTTCCTTCCCCTTAGTCACAACATTCCACTGACTGCCAGTTGTTTCCTTCCCCTTAGTCACGACATCCCACTGACTGCCAGTTGTTTCCTTCCCCTTAGTCACAACATCCCACTGACTGCCAGTTGTTTCCTTCCCCTTAGTCACGACATCCCACTGACTGCCAGTTGTTTCCTTCCCCTTAGTCACAACATTCCACTGACTGCCAGTTGTTTCCTTCCCCTTAGTAGTAAACACCAGGGCACTAAACACCAGGGCACTAAACACCAGGGCACTAAACACCAGGGCACTAAACACCAGGGCACTAAACACCAGGGCACTAAACACCGGGACACTAAACACCAGGACACTAAACACCAGGGCACTAAACACTAAAGCACTAAACACCAGGGTACTAAATGCCAGGGCACTAAATACTAGGGTACTAAACACCAGGGCACTAAACACCAGGGCACTAAACACCAGGGCACTAAACAATGGGGTACTAAACACCAGGGCACTAAACACTAGGGTACTAAACACTAGGGTACTAAACACCAGGGCACTAAACACCAGGGCACTAAACACCAGGGTACTAAACATTAGGGTACTAAACACCAGGGTACTAAACACCAAGGTACTAAACACCAGGGCACTAAACACCAGGGTACTAAACACCAGGGTACTAAACACCAGGGCACTAAACACCAGGGCACTAAACACCAGGGCACTAAACACCAGGGCACTAAACACCAGGGCACTAAACACCGGGACACTAAACACCAGGACACTAAACACCAGGGCACTAAACACTAAAGCACTAAACACCAGGGTACTAAATGCCAGGGCACTAAATACTAGGGTACTAAACACCAGGGCACTAAACACCAGGGCACTAAACACCAGGGCACTAAACAATGGGGTACTAAACACCAGGGCACTAAACACTAGGGTACTAAACACTAGGGTACTAAACACCAGGGCACTAAACACCAGGGCACTAAACACCAGGGCACTAAACACCAGGGCACTAAACACTAGGGTACTAAACACTAGGGTACTAAACACTAGGGCACTAAACACTAGGGTACTAAACACTAGGGCACTAAACACCAATCAGCACAGGTGTTGTAAGGTGGTATAACAAATGTGTTATATATCCTGTATCTCCTCAATTATTTTTTTGGAAGGGGGTGGTGGTGTTCACATTTCAAGATTTAGGGCCAATCAATGTAATTCATGTTCCATGTGTGTGTTTTGCTGGAGAGAGGACGAAGAAGTACTGCAGCAGCCTCTCGCTCTGAACAAGCAGTGCTGCAGGCACAGAGAGCATTAATCTGAAACAACAACAAAAAGTGCATGTACTTTATTTTCCTGAATGTAATTTCCTGAGATGAGGATTACTTAAAAAAGGTGTATATTTAACATGTTGGTCATTGATCAATTTGAATGAACAACACCACCATGACAAATGGTTTGGTTGAACAACAAGATGACGAAATGTGATCCTGGATGATTCGAAATACTTCTTTGCCCTCAAACAACAACCACAGAAGAGAAAGACGTCCTGCATGCAAGGCATGCAACCACCATGTTAATCATGAACAAGCTCCCACACTCATAAAATGTTGTCAAATCCATGGTGACAATACTGGGGTTATGCTGATGTGTTTGTCATGCAAAACTGAATGACTGGACTGTTGTGTACCAAGCTAAAGGCAATACTAGGCTTCCTTCCTGCCTCCAGGGTCGAGATAAGACTATTTACTTATACTAGTCTCTGCTAAAAAAAAACATCCCATTATTACTTTGAATCTACACTATACTTAAACAAATTAAACTATAATTCATTTGTGCAATTTGGAAATCATTAGTTAGAATAAATATTGATACAAATTATAAATTAAAGATGCATCTGCTGCCTATCACTTTATCTGGTAGTTTTATAGGCAACTTGGCAGATAAGATTTTTAATTACAATTTACTATGAACATTTTTTAATGTTTTTTTATTTTTATGAACACGTGCCGGCTGGAGTAATAGAAATAACTCCAAATCGTTCATTTTAAATTGTCTATCATCTCCGAACGATTGCGTTTTTGTCGTTCTAATAATATTTTTGGTTGGGTGACACAAAGAGAATTTTGTTAGGCTCATGGATGGGCTTTGTATAGTGCAATACACTCCAATCCGCACTACCCAGCGGTTCTCGCACTAGCTCTAGTCCGTGTTTTCCAACGTCCCCTATCTGCCCCAGCTGACTGGCAGTACTTGTTTACTGGTGGATAGACACAGAAAGAGACGAAAAGGGGGGAACCTGAAAGAGGTACCGTTTACGGGGATCGAAGTTTTTCCACACTTCGAAGCGGCGAATATTATTTGTTTAATGGCTAAAAGTAACGTTCGCTGTATCACGTTTATTGTTTATGGGTGTTTTCATTTTTGTCGTGGCGTGACTGAAGGAGTTCAGAGGAAGGTCGTTGAAAAAGCTATCCGCGTTTTTTCCTTTTCCTGCATGAATCCAAATGAGTTCCTGGGGATGTGTTCATGTTTTTATTCGCACGTCTTAAAAGGTGGTCTTGCTGTGATACTGCGAAGAAGGGGAAATACTTGGGAGGTGCATGAACCACTCAATCAGCGACCTGTGGATTACAGCAAGATAGCCAACTCGATCCCATTACTATAACTAGTTCATGTTAGCTAGTTGGGTTATTGGGTTGATAGACATTCGGCTAAAACAACTGGGGATTTTTTTTGGAAAGAATAGGACACATATTTCGATATTACTAAGCATTTAAACATTTTGTTTTGCTTTATTATATGAAAATACGGTATCTGAGTGTTTTACCAAAAGCACGACCGCCCATAGCTAATTCCATGTATTTTCAACATTGTAACCTCTTTTGTCGTGGAATGAGCCCGTAGTTAGTATCCCGACGTGTTCCTCTTTACTAGTTTAGTTTGCACTGTGGGATTTATTTTTCTCGAATCGGAAGACTTTTTATATAGAACAGATGAAAGTGACCTATCCCTTATAATTGTGGAGAAAATGAAGCTTTTTATTCGCAAATGTATCGCCAGAACCCAAGATCACGTTATTTAGTGGTCATTTGTTTCAGGGATAATCAAAAATCACCAAAATTAGCTGGGAAGATATCAAGATAACGTTACAACCACATTGGACCCCCCCCCGGCCCCTTTTGAAGGGGGGCTAACTGGACTAGTTCTCGTCTCTCTCTTTTTTTTTGAATATTTGTTTGTTTTCATTTCTTAGAAACACATTTTTTAAAACAAACTTTGGATATCTTCAAAACAACCCCCACGTTTTTGGATGCACTAAAAATAAGAGAAAACAATCGAAGTCACAATGCGGCTTGGGACCTCAGCGGCTGTTTTGGTTACTTTTATCTACATGGTGTGTCATGGTGGGCTAACACATGGAGAAAGTAAGTACAGCTATATTCTAAATGCAATACTGGTTAATGATTCATGTGACTCACTCTACACACCACCCATCCTACCATCATTGTAGGCACCGAATTTCATGTGTTTGTTATTCCCATGGAAAAAAAATAGGTTTTAATTTAAATTAGGGATTCAATGCAGTGGTCACTGAAACAATATGATTGTTTGACCATTTTACCATGAGATTTTTGCCTAAATTATAGTAAACACATTTGCGTCCCATGGTGTTTTTACAAATATTTGTTAGCAAAGTTATTAAAGAATAGCCACGGCCACTCTTAAAATATATTATTGAGGCCTGTCATGGATGCGTCAACCCGAGGGCCAGATTAGCTCCTGATATGGACTAGGGTGGTCTGTTGCAGAACATCTAAACAGGAAATTGTATAATTCGCTTGCACGCGTAGGCCCCTTCATGGCGACTTGCTACGCACACTCACGTTGTAGCTGGAAATGTAAACACATTTAGCCAACGTTATGAAGGTCCATGAAATCGCCATAAACGCAGGATTAATAACAAACACTATGCCCATCTCTCAGAAGAAATGCCTGAAATAATGTTCACATTCACACGCTCACCATGTGTCGGACAATTACTGTGAGTGTGAGGATGTTTACTATGGAGGAAACAAAACAAGATTCCAGGCACCCTTTAACTATATCTCTTGTTTTATGATACACTTTGTTTGAAAAACGAGGCGTATCTTGGTGGCATGTGCAACCATTACATTTTAAAGTATACAGGCTCTATCCTTTTAGCTTTATTGCAGCAGAAAAATATAGAACCCACTCTCTGCAGTGCCTTCATAGCTGTCGTACGTTTTCCCTGTGTATTGATCCAAACCTTTTCAGCTCAGGATTCAATACATTTCTCACAGCATACCGTATATTTATGTCACTATAATCCTGTCCTTTAATGCAGTCTTTTGGGCTTTAGTCCATGCCTGTAGTTAAGTGGGCTCCCGTAGTTGGCACACTCGGTCTAAGGCACTGCGTCTCAGTGCTGGAGGCGTCACTATAGACCCTGGTTCGATTCCAGACTGTATCTCAACCAGCCGTGATTGGGAGACCCATAGGGCGATGCACAATTGGCCCAGCGTTGTTAGCGTTTTGGCCGGGGTAGGCCGTCATTGTAAATAAGAATTTGTTCTTTACCGGCTCGCCTAGTTAAATACATGTTATTTCAACATGTTTTTTTTTATTTTATTTTTTAAATTTTTTTAATAAATCTGTGACAAGTGACACGTTGTTGTTTCATCCTAAAGATGGCATAGTTTGAATATTGAACTGCAGGATAAAAACAATATATCGAACTGCTCAACTATGTAATTACAATAAGAAGAAACAAAACCTAACAACTGTTGCTGTTGTATTTAGGCTGTATTTAAGGTTACTACCTTTGCTCTGCGAACTTGGCCTACTTTATAATGTAAAGAGGCTGGCTAATGGCTAACTGTACTCCGAGCTTCACTGGAACTATTTCATTTTAAACATCTGAAGTCACCAGAATAATACATGTTTGTAAAAAAAAAAAACATACACAGGCACACCATATTAGGTGGATTACCAGACAACCGTGAAATAAGTGTGGTCAAATGTACCATTCCATTCAGTAGATGTTATTAGCATGACTCGGAGCCATGCACAATTATGATGACATGGTACAAGATAAAGTGCCTCACCAGACCCTACATATTTTCCCCAAAAGTTTTCTAGTAAAATTGAATATTTCCTAGATGAGTGTATCTGAAGTAGCTATTTTTAGTCTTGGCTGTGGTATTTTTTTGTTGTTGTTGTGCTACACCCAAAATGTAACCTCATGAAAATATCTAACTTACAATCTTTACACATTTCTCTATAGCTATCTGTTACACCCTGGTATGTTGATTTGAAACAAAAAAAAATGTTCATGGACATTTTAGCTAGCTTGCTGTGGCTAACAATTTTGTCCTGGGAGATAAAACATTGGGTTGTTGGGTTGTTAATCTACCTCGACTGAATGTTGTCCTCTTGTTGCTGGGTATTTGTCGAACTTTGACCTGGAGTCCTATCAGCTTCAGTGTCATAACCCTAACCCTTTGACCCGGAGTCATACAAAATTGGGTTTTCTCTACTAGGACGATTAATCCATAGATAAATGGGAGAATCATAGTTTTAACTTTGATTAATCTTTTGTTCATTTTTCATCACTCACGTGGGTTTATATGCTTGTGAAAACCAATGAGTAGATGGGGGGGGGGGGGGTGGGTTGGTCATCGTAAATAGATCCAAGTTTTATTTTAGCTTATCAGCAACGCAGGTGTTCATTGACACTGCAGTGTAATTAAATGATTGAATAATGTACCGTAAACCGCACTCAACATGGCCAGTCTGGTTTCCCTGTTCCAGCGATGCTCTGTTTGCTTCTCCGCAAGGCCGAGACATAAATACTAACATATCCACTTTAGAACATTCTAGAACATAAGAGTCCATTTGTTAACATTAGGCTAGTAGGGATTACTGTGATGGCCCAATGAAGGGAACACATCTCAATGTCTCTCTTTTTATATTTAGATAAACTTAAAGCTCACACACACGATTGTCAAACGTTTGCCTGCCCGACAGTACTTAGCACATCTTAACAGAGTGTCGGCAGTCAAATCTCTTTTGTGTTCACACAGCAAAGACCTTGGAAGTCGTCAGTCACTTCTTAAAATACTCCAAACCAGAAGGTGGCAGTAGCGTTGTTTGGCAATGCATATCCATGCGTATTGCTTATGGTCTAGAGTCTAAGCAATCTCTGTTAATTTAGTTGATAACAGCCAGGTGGCCACAGCTAGATAACAACAAAGAAACCATTTAATTCATTCTCCATTATCTCATACTGACAGTGCCAGCCCATAGCCAAATGTTTAGACAGCTAGCTAACGTTAGGGACACTGCACTAACAATGGCAGCTCTTCCATGGAAGCTATCTAATCCATTGTGATTGAATTATAACGTCAATACTAGCAACAGTGGTTAACTATCTTGGATGAAGTATTTTTGTTGTTGTTGTGTCTGTGTACAGCTAGCTATATTGTGTATATGAAGTGTGACTGGCTCATCCGTGGATGTATGGGGAAAATGCTATTCCCCCCCCCCCTTTTATTTGTTTGAGGTTCATGCTCTCTGATTGGCTCAAAGTCAAGTTGTTGGGCCACAGACGAGCATTGCGATAGCTACAAACCTATCGGGTCGTCACACATCAGGTACCGCTTTTGTTCTAGCATGAGAAGGAACCGCCTCTCACTGTGATTGAGTACCTATCGGCAGTCTTGGTGTGTCTCATGCTTAGGTTATGTCAAGCATTTGGCTAGTAAGGATCTCTCTGCTGATCCAACAAAGCATCTGACAAGTAGTCTCTAACTTTTAGTCTTCTCTGTTTTACTGTTGCGCCCTCTTTCTTTCTGTGTTACAACCAAACCGGGGACAGTTGGGGTGTATCTGCTATTTGACAAAAACCTCATCCCATTAGTGTTGTCTCACTTTAAACCGCTCCAGAGTTCAAAGGAGATTTTTTTCTGGGTATTTTACACATGGCATGTATGCAGAGAAAACGGCTTCTTCTGCAGAGAGGGGCCCTGCTAGAGGACGGCTGCTATCTCTTTCTGGGGGGTTGGCGCATATGTCAAGGGCTGTTTTGTTCCTGATTGACTGAATTCTGTGGGAAGTGACCATATTTGGCATTAAATGTAAAAAAAGAAAAACACACAAAAAAAACAGTACAAAATAGCTGGATGTTTTGAGCTGTAGCTGCATGTATATTACTGTAGTCTATATTGTCATTTGTCTCATAATTCTGATGCAGAAGAGATTGTGTATCGATATCTAAACCACACCGAGGTGCATAAGGGTCTGAACGATAACACAATATAGTGTGTTTTTCTGGCGCAATACGCTACTGTTGATTGTGTCTGTTTGTCACACAGGACACGTTAGGTATGGAGGAGATGGAACACTACCATAGAGTCTCTATCCACGAAGCAACCGCTGTCTCGCTGCTGTGTAACGGAAAGAAAAACTAGTTGTGTAACACCTGCCTGGTCCCTTTCTTGTTCTTCTCAGACTTGTGAGTGAATCTCTGTAGGAAGTGGGGGGGGGGGATATTCCAGAGCATCAGCTCGTCAATTCGTAGTAATTCGTTAATTCATAGTATGTGCTCATAGTTTAATTTTATTTTATTCAGGTGACCACAACAAAATTGTCTTTTAAAAAAAAAATGTCTCTCCATTTTGTAGAGTTAACTAATAGTCTTGGATAGGAAATTGGGAATCCCCTCCCCCTTTATAAAAACACTCCATAGAAACACGGTGTTAAACAGGGACTGACGCCTTTGGTGAACGGCTGAACAAAGAACTAGGAAAGGAGGGTCATTTGATTCGCTCTGGGAACCGAAGGCAGTGTGTCTATTGTTTTTTTTGTGTTGACTCTCCCGTGGCCCCTGTTTGGGAACCTCAGGCACATATTTTCCCACAATGTTGTGCGTGTGGAATGTGTTTTTGAAGTGGGCCACCCTGTAGGTAGACCACAGCCTGATGTCTGCAGGTTTGGCTCTCTGCTGTGCTGACCTTTTTCCGGGCCATGGATCTCGACATTGGTGATCTAGCATGTGAACAGCATGTCCTTGCCTGGGAGTCTCCGAGGTGGGCCTTTCTCTCTGGCTTCTCTGGGTCTGGGGTGTCCTGTCTATCTATGCCCACTCCTCCATGTTCTTGAATAACAGGCTACCCGTGTAGGAACATGCATGGGTATTACGAAGCAAGTAAAGAATTGTGCCCCAGGATATTTTCTTTGGCCCGTTTCTCTGATTCGTAGTGGTAGGAAATGTGAGCTGTGAAAAACATTTATTTGTGACAGGGGAAAACGTGTTGTAGCAGCCTATGGTCTGGATGTGGAAGGAGAACGGGAGGTTCAGCTGTTTTCATAAAGGGAAACCTTAAATCATCACGTTCAGTTGTTGGCCCTCCTCATGGTCGATGTGATGTTGACAGCCTCACTGGAGGGAACACAAAATGGTCGCCACTCACCAAAACATGGGTAGTGGCTGTACCTAGGCTACATATGGTCATTTTCTGTAGCTAAACAGTCTGTCTGATCACATTCAGCCACATTTATTTTATACAAACACATAGTGTAATAAATTATTATAAATAAGCAGTGATCATGCATTTACTTTGTTTACTTAGCTACAGTTTATGAACGAAAGCCCGAGCCATTGTTTTGCCTGAATAGTTGCGTTTTCCCTGAACCTGTTTTGATTCTATATAAGTAGCCTAATTGTGTGGCGTAAAGTCTATTAGATTATTACAGGCAAATGCAACAGATGGAAATCTAACAAAGGCAATAGCCTAACATGCTGCCCAAACCGCCTGTGTTGCGTCCGGTGCAAAATATATGTACACATGAACGTTTTTTTCAATAATTTCACAGAAACGGCTTGTTTGCGACAACGGGTGTCTGCGCAGAACTCGGTTCTATTTTAGACGTTTGACACACTGCAAGTCCCTCATCTCCCATCCACTCAATGTTTTTTTAATATTTTTTTTATGAGCATATACCCATGTGGATGATTGACAGATGAACGAGGTCCAGCCTTCTAGTCCAGTTGGTTGCCATGCCAACCTCCATATAAAATCCACAGAAGAAGAATGAACGGGGAGAATAACTGACTAGGTTTCCACTGTGGATTAATTGTCTGTGTAGAGAACACATTATTATTATTATTATTATTATTATTATTATTATTATTATTATTATTATTACATCATTATTTTGTGACTCTACAAAGGTCCTGAAAAAAAAAATACAAAGAAATATGACCATACGTGTTTCAGGTAAAATGACAACCTCACGTTTATCTCCCAGGACACCAGCAGGCCGACTGCATTAATATTTCATGTGTATTTCATGCTGCTGCTACCTCCTCTGTTTATCGTATATGCATAGTCACTTTAACTATACATTCATGTACATCAATAGGGCCGACCAATCAGTGCTCCCGCACATTGGCTAACCGGGCTATCTGCATTGTGTCCCGCCACCCCCTCTTTTACACTACTGCTACTCTCTGTTTATCAAATATGCATAGTCACTTTAACCATATCTACATGTACATACTACCTCAATCAGCCTGACTAACCAGTGGTCTGTATGTAGCCTCACTACTGTATATAGCCTCACTACTGTATATAGCCTCACTACTGTATATAGCCTCACTACTGTATATAGCCTCACTACTGTATATAGCCTCACTACTGTATATAGCTTGTCGTTTTATTTAACTCATTGTTCACCTAATACCTTTTTTGCACTATTAGTTAGAGCCTGTAAGTAAGCATTTCACTGTAAGGTCTACTACACCTGTTGTATTCAGCATTTCACTGTAAGGTCTACTACACCTGTTGTATTCAGCATTTCACTGTAAGGTCTACTACACCTGTTGTATTCAGCATTTCACTGTAAGGTCTACTACACCTGTTGTATTCAGCATTTCATTGTAAGGTCTACTACACCTGTTGTATTCAGCATTTCACTGTAATGTCTACTACACCTGTTGTATTCAGCATTTCACTGTAAGGTCTACTACACCTGTTGTATTCAGCATTTCACTGTAAGGTCTACTACACCTGTTGTATTCAGCATTTCACTGTAAGGTCTACTACACCTGTTGTATTCAGCATTTCACTGTAAGGTCTACTACACCTGTTGTATTCAGCATTTCACTGTAAGGTCTACTACACCTGTTGTATTCAGCATTTCACTGTAAGGTCTACTACACCTGTTGTATTCAGCATTTCACTGTAAGGTCTACTACACCTGTTGTATTCAGCATTTCACTGTAAGGTCTACTACACCTGTTGTATTCAGCATTTCACTGTAAGGTCTACCTACACCTGTTGTATTCAGCATTTCACTGTGAGGTCTACCTACACCTGTTGTATTCGGCGCACGTGACAAATAAACGTTGATTTGTTTAGACCTAGGGCTGTTGTGGTGACCGTATTACCACCACCACCGCCGGCGGTCACAAGTCATGACCGCAGTCAAATTCCACGTGACCGTTTCCACGGTAACTAGGCTTCTTTTTCAAATCATCATCCTCCCATACCTCATGTACTCTAGCCCATAGGCCTATAGGTTTTGTGTCACAAATAGTCTTAAAATTAAACACATTTATTCTGCTTTTACAATCCGTGTAGAGCCTAACTGGCGTACATAACTGGCGCGTGAGTTCCAAGTCGGGGGAAGATCATTTTCACAACAAAAAATGCACCTTTTTTTTTAAAATAAAGCATTACTTAATTCCATTTGCAGTCACTTTTTTGAGAGAGGTGTTTCCCCCGCTAATTGATTACATTTTGGAACGTTTTCCCTTCTAGCCTACTGCAGCGTGCACATTGTTGCACGTATAATGTGAAGAACTATTAGGCCATCAACCTTTTTAAGCTAAATGTTCTGATCTGCTGCATCAGCCTCATTTGTTTTTAAATTATATATTTTTTTAATGCAAATTATTGTATTAATCTAGGATCTGTCGCGTTCCACAACTGTCCCAGACTATGTTTGGAATATTTGTTTCTCACACAGAAGGATTTAAACTTTCGTACAAGTAAACGTGGACAGTTCTTCTAACCTCTTCAGTATGAGACTTGGAATTTGAAAAGGGCGCGTGCAGTTGCGACCTCAGCGTGTCTTCACTTGTAGCCTACTTCGGAACCTAGATTCCCGCGAGAAGGACCCTGTCACTTGACAGGCATTGGCTAATAAGAATTGAGAGATCTGTGAGAGGTGCAACGGAACACGGTCATTGGCAACCGGGAGAATGGAATTATAATTATTATATTTAGCCGAAGGGCATAACGGGCACTGGCCGCAAGCCATGATTTTTTTTTTTTAGGAGGCATTATGACCACACAAAGGGGATGCCACTGGGAAATTCAAGGCCTGTGCCCGTTTTAAAATGTTAGCGGTCTTTTAAGCATTCTAGTACAATTAAATAGTTAACACACACACACGGACGCAGCGGTCTAAAGCACTGCATCTCAGTGCAAGAGGCGTCACTACAGTCCCTGGTTTGAATCCAGGCTGTATCACATCCGGCTGAGATCGGGAGTCCCATAGGGCGGTGCACAATTGGTCCAGGTTTGGCTGGGGTAGGCCGTCATTGTAAATAAGAATTTGTTCTTAACTGACTTGCCTAGTTAAATAAAGGTTACACACACACACACCACACTGACAAAGAAGTTATTTTGTTGGTATTTACGTATGTCCCCATTACCAGAAAACATCATCAAAACCTATTTCTTTCATTTACTCGATGTGCTGTTTCATTGTTCAGTTGTTTCATTCTCAACCAGGATTTCTATGGAACGCCCTTTGGGGTCTCTGCTATGGAACGCCCTTTGGGGTCTCTGCTGTGGAACGCCCTTTGGGGTCTCTGCTGTGGAACGCCCTTTGGGGTCTCTGCTATGGAACGCCCTTTGGGGTCTCTGCTGTGGAACGCCCTTTGGGGTCTCTGCTATGGAACGCCCTTTGGGGTCTCTGCTATGGAACGCCCTTTGGGGTCTCTGCTATGGAACGCCCTTTGGGGTCTCTGCTATGGAACGCCCTTTGGGGTCTCTGCTGTGGAACGCCCTTTGGGGTCTCTGCTATGGAACGCCCTTTGGGGTCTCTGCTGTGGAACGCCCTTTGGGGTCTCTGCTATGGAACGCCCTCTGGGGTCTCTGCTATGGAACGCCCTTTGGGGTCTCTGCTATGGAACGCCCTTTGGGGTCTCTGCTATGGAACGCCCTTTGGGGTCTCTGCTATGGAACGCCCTTTGGGGTCTTTGTGTCAAAAAAGATACAGTAGCACTGTCGAAGCTGTATAAAAAAATTAAGAAAAAAGTCTGCAAACCCCGGCCACAAACAATGTGTTCACAATACCGCGTTGGCATTAAAGCACCATTCGACTTGGTGCTAGCTAGGTACCAAGCTAATGCTAACTACTCCAGAAGTTGCAGTTGAACGACCAGACAGCAAAAGCCAACATCACCCACAACAGAGAACGGTTGTTTGTCAAGGGCAAGGAATTCCATTATCTTGGCTTTAATGGATTTCGCCTTTTGAGTTGTCTCGCGGAAATGTTGTTACTCTTTCAAATGACTGCTGGACTTGTTGGCTGCTCGATCCACACAGCAGACATTGTGGGCCAAGTTAGGAATGCTGTGTTGCACGTGTCGCGCAACATTTTTCCGTGGCGTTATTATGTTATGTACCTACGTTATGTAGGTAGGCACGTCAGCTTTCACATCAGTTTTGCACATCGGTGTTACACTAGACATCGGCCGATGAAAGGAATAACAAATCCAGTTGTTTGTGCCGTCCGTTTCAGGAAAGTACCTGCGTAATTGCGCACCCAGCTCACTCAGGTGCTTCGCTATATCACATTTGACATTGTAAGCTTGTTCATTTGCACACAATGATGGAAAGACCTGTGTGTTGTCCTTGTTAATGCAGACAGAAAAGAGCGCCTTCTTAATCATCGCCTCAGTTTTGTCCCGCACATTGAATATAATTGCGGAGAGTCCCTGTAATCCTAGATTCAGATCATTCAGGCCAGAAAAAAACATCACCCAGATAGGCCAATCATGTGAGAAACTTGTCATCATGCAAGCAGTCAGACAAGTGAATTATATAATTGCATAATGCAGAAAATACACGAGAGTTCAGGGGCCTTGCTTTAACGAAGTTAACCATTTTCACTGTGGTCTCCAAAATGTCTTTCAAGCTGTCAGGCATTCCCTTGGCAGCAAGAGCCTCTCTGGATGCTGCAGTGTACCCAAGTGGCGTCGGGAGCAACAGCTTGCAAGCGCGTTACCCCTCTACTTTGTCTCCGTCATGGCTTTTGCGCCATCAGTACAGACGCCAACACATCCTGACCACCAAAGTCCATTTGATGTCACAAAGCTGTCCAGTACTTTAAAAATATCCTCTCCTGTTGTCCTGGTTTCCAGTGGTTTGCAGAAGAGGACGTCTTCCTTAATTGACCCCCCCATAAACGTAACGGACATATACCAGGAGCTGTGCCAGGCCCGCCACGTCTGTTGGCTCATCCAGCTGTAACGCATATAATTCATTGGCTTGTATGCGAAGCAGTAATTGTTTCAAAACATTCCCTGCCATTCCCTGCCATGGGGTGGCAGGGTAGCCTAGTGGTTAGAGCGTTGGACTAGTAACCGGAAGGTTGCGAGTTCAAACCCCCGAGCTGACAAGGTACAAATCTGTCGTTCTGCCCCTGAACAGGCAGTTAACCCACTGTTCCCAGGCCGTCATTGAAAATAAGAATTTGTTCTTAACTGACTTGCCTGGTTAAATAAAGGTAAATAAAATAAATAAAATCTCACTGATGAGTTGTGAAACAGTGTAGTTTGATGAAGACATTGTCTGTATAGGTTGTTTTTGCCTTTTCCCCCAGCATTGTCCAGCCATATCCACGGCAGCAGGAAGAACTAAGTCCTCCACAATAGTATGGGGCTTGCCTGTCCTAGCCACTCAGTAGCTCACCATATAAGACACTTCTAGCCCCTTCTTATTAATGGTATCTGTTGATTTTATACATGTCTTACTACTGGAAAGGCATCTCTATTCTCGCTCAACAAACTCCCTTGGCTTATTTATCAAATTGTCATGTTTCTAAATGTCCGAGAGAGTAACGCTTAATGTGATTAGGAGAGTAACGATTAATGTGATTGGATGAGTATCGCTTAATGTGATTGGATGAGTACCGCTTAATGTGATTGGATGTTAATTATTTGACAAGGCTACCTGTATTTGTTATTGTGTTGTTATTTCGCTGAACACTAGATGTCTTAATTAGATTTTTGGCAGTGAAACGAGGCTACTCAGGAGAGGGAAAAAAAACTTACCCAAAATGTATAGCCCAATAGGAAAATATAAATGTACTGTTTGAAAAAGTTAACTTAAAAAAAAAAATATATATATATATATTTTTTTTAAATAAAATATTTTTATGTGAATCACATTTTTATTTTGCGTACTCCCGGCTGCATTGCCCCAGTTTGGGAATACCTGGTGTAGGCTATATTAAATTGATTTATTAGACTGTTTAAATTGTTGATGTTCCGGAGGTCTGCGTCAGTGTCTTGTAGGCTACGCGTGGAAGCCAGGAGATGCTAAATGTGTTTATGTTAATTAACGGTTAATTACTGTGAGATCGGCAGTTGATAATCTTGATAATCACCGGCTGACACGATGTAAGGACCACCACCACCCTATTTCGCCGTGTCCGCAAATTAATATAGTTGGTTCACAGTTGGTATTTTAACCTGCGTGTCATGAACGAGTCTGGGTGGGGGGTGCACACAATGGCGCGTTCGGAGCCACTTGGTCATCATGTAATAATCGCAAGGGTTGTGAAGTTAAGGACTTCCTTGTCCTTCGACTGTGTTTATGGGGGAAATAGTATATTAGTGTATTGTAAAGTAAATTAACTGTTCAGTCCTCTTCCTAAATCTTTCTTGTTTTGGGTCTCTAATTCTTGCGTTCTCTCTAATTACCCATTTCAACTCCTCCCATCTCGTAGTCAAAATGTATGATTTTTGTTTGTGTGTGTTTAAAAGCGAGACCTTCCTCTCGCGCTCCGTGTCCACTTAATGATCAGCCCTGAGAAGGAAAAACACAAGCTTCCCTTTTGAGTCCTGCTATACATCACTGACAGCAACCGTTTGGTTGTGAGGAGGAAAACCAAAACATCCCCATGTTGTCTGTTCAGTGGGAGTGTAGGCCTAGTTTCCCCTACCTCTCCCCTAATATTTTAGGGCTCCCTTGGTCTCAATGGGACTTTCAGCTAAAATAAAGTTTTTTTTAGTAAAATAAAAGTTTATGTAATTATTTTGTCAAATTAATGGATTCCTTCCCTGGCTTTTCTTAAGTTTGTTGTGAATTATGTTGTCATGGAAATATGATGTTATGTCTGACTTAGTGGTGTCATTGATGCCTTCCTTCCTTCACAAGTCTGGGGATTCCTAGATAGGAAAGTGTGCCTTTTTATCTAAGGCCATAATCACTGCATTGAAATGCGGTTGGAAAAGGGAATCCCACACACAGCCCCGTTACGCCATCCTAGAACAATCTGAGATGTGCCTGTTGCTTTTTCTATATGCCCTGTTTTTAACTGTCAATGACTTCACACTATAAAATCCAAGTTAAGCCAAGCTTGTAATGCCGAGCCGGGTTGGAAGCCCTTTTGGCAGACAAGGCTGAGGGCAAAACAAGGCTGGGGGGGGGGGGGGGGTTGGCGGCATGGTAGCTGGGGGGGCATGGTAGCTGGGGTGGGGTATTTTGAGGTCTGTCATATGACTGAAAAGTGGACCTTTGCCTCACTGCAGCCCTACTCTGTTGTTAACCACTGCAGGCCCTGCTCTGTTGTTAACCACTGCAGGCCCTGCTCTGTTGTTAACCACTGCAGGCCCTGCTCTGTTGTTAACCACTGCAGCCCTACTCTGTTGTTAACCACTGCAGGCCTGACTGCTGTGTGCTGCTGCTGATGGGAGAGGAGGAAGGGTTGATCATGGCAGTGAAAATTATAAATGAACATGGATAATTAATACAATTAGGACAATTGTAGAAGTCAATGGGCTGTGTAATAATGATATGTTGCCTGAGTTGTGAAGATAATGCTTGATTAGGGCATTGAATGAGTGAATTAATTCCTTATTAAAAAAAACAACAACAAAGGCTCATCTTAAAAGTCAGAACTCATGTTTGAGATCCAATAAGTCAATATAAAATAAAATGTCTTAAATAACTCACAACATTTTGTTTGTGTATGTAGGGTCCTATAAAATCAGTTTTTTTCACCATTTTTTTTTTCAGGGTTTTGAACTCAATCTCTCTTTTTTTTTTTTGTAGAACCTAAAATGTTTTTTCTTCTCCCAAGTCCACAACAATGCTTCAACCACATCAGGAGTCTGGGGGAAAAATGGATGCCATTTTAGATTTTTGGGTGTAGTTACCCTTTTTTTAACGTGACTGTACAGCAGTTAAAGACAATCGTTTGCTAAACGAATGGCCACTGGATTGATGCAAATAATCATGATATAGTTCTGCCAGGTCTACTTGGTAGTTAGCATTTCATTGCGAAGGGTTTTGGGGTAGTCTTTCCATCTACCAGGAGAAGGTTGTCATTAGCATCATCGCTAACGGCTATACAACGATTAAGCGCACGCACGGCAAACACGGACGAGAGCATTCCTGAGCCGTTTTAAGAAAGTTGCAGGAAAAATACAAATCACTAACCAGGTTTTCAATCCAACATTTTTACGAGAGTAAACTACATGTCGGATAAAAAGGAAATGTCACGACAAGCCTGATGGAAACAGCAAATTTGTCGGAAAAATTTCCTTAATGTTGCTTGACAAGGTTGTGTTTTGTAAAATGAATTGTGAGAAATGGTGGTAGAAACTTAAGCGCAAATATTGGTATAAATAACCATTATCATATTGAAGTAAACTTGGATTCATGGAAACCATGGAGTTTATTAGTCTACCGATGAAATAAGTTATGATGCACTTCACAGGGTGGTGAAACTGCACGGTGATGAACTTTTGATTCTCCCTTTCAAAGGTCAAAGGTCTTATTCTGGTGACATGGATGATTGATGCTTGGCTACAGTTTGACATTTAAAAAAAAATCTCATGTAGGCTGAACCCAGACTGTATCTGCATGCTGTTGGGTGGGAGCGTACCTGCCAATACCAGAGGGGGCACATTTTGCTATATAACGCCAATTTGTTTTGGACAACCATTTAGTAGAGTTGTAAAATGTAATGGAACCCCATTTTTAACCTCTTAAAGTTATATTTTTATGTGCGCTACGTCATTAATCAGACTTTTATCCACAACAAGTTTATTTGATAAACACATCTCTGGTGGGGAAAAATGTGCATATTTTATTTAAGCATATTTTTGAATATTCACATTAAAATCTGTCTCCGATTGGATGTAAACCTAGCTCCTGATGCATTTTGTTCATATCTTATGATTTATCTTGGGCACTTAAATGTGTTTTAAAAATACATCTAGTTGATTTTTCTACTAAGTTTGGTTTTAATGTCTGGATTCCGTCTGCAACACAGATTTTTATAGGGCCGTATCTATGTAGCCTATGTCTCCTGATGGTAGTGTAATTAGATAAACCCACTGCTCTTGGTCTCTCCCATACACCCTTCTCAACCCGTTTCCCTCTCCTCTCTTGTCGGTTTCCTGCTACAGTGATGTATATTCCTCAGCACCGGCTCACCCAGACCCTCAAGTGCTTGGTCATAAAATCTGTATGATACTATTCTGTCATTTAAACCTTTCAACGGAGTTAAGAGGGCAATTTGTTTTATTTTGTGGCTGAATAAATGTATATATATATATATATATATATATATATATATATATATATATATATATATATATATATATATATATATATATATATATATATATATATATATATATATAAATGTTGTACCTCCTTTTGTTTCTCCTTTTAGTAAATATGGTTAGGATGACTTTTGAAAAATGATGTGACCGGAGGAGCGTAGGTCAGAATAAATAGCTTCATTACGCTATGATGATTAATTGATTCGTTTTGAAAGAGCGATGGGTCAGAAATCAACCGATCAAACTGGAATGCTAAGTGTCGTTTAAAAAATGTTTTCCCAGATTAATCTATCTTAGAGAGAAAATATATTTTTAAAGTTTTGGTTTTTGTCTACTTATGTTTTTTTTTGGTTTGAAGTAAAACATGTTTTTGGGGCCTTTTTATTTAACTGCGGATAATATCCATGTTTTTTAAAATAATTTGTGGCCCTGCCTGCACACTTCAATTTCAGTTATTTGCATAGGTGGAGTAGTTTGACACTAAAAAAAATAGTTCTACTTGATCTTCAGTTTCCCTTTTAATTAAGAGAAAGAGTTAAATAAAGTGATGTCATTCTAGAAAACAGAACAGACACAGCTCAGATCCTTCGGGAGGTGAATATACACCAGGTTTACACGCGGAGTTTACACGCGGAGTTTACACGCGGAGTTTACACGCGGAGTTTACACGCGGAGTTTACACGCGGAGTTTACACGCGGAGTTTACACGCGGAGTTTACACACGCTTCAACTGGATGCCCCTCATTGGTGGGTTGCTCCATGTGGAGAAGAACACAGGTATGCTAATTGTTTTCAGGTCACCTGTGTGCCCGCCCTACAGTAGTTATAACTGTGTGTTTGTTTACCACGTTAACTGTTCAGAGTTTGAGTTAAGGGTGTTTTTTAAGAATTGTCTGCTTTGTCAGTGACCTTGTCACTTGTCTGCTTGTCTTGCTGCACGCTTCATTGATCTTTGTCTTGGTCAGGTTGTTATTGTGAAATATAATGTGTTCTCAAGGACTGTACCTGGTTAAATAGAGACAAATGCACGGAGAGATCTTAAAGGGGCAACCAGCAGTTGCTATATCCATGGACGGATAAATTATATGTAACCCTTGAATCTTGAAGAATACAACTGGTAAATGCCAGAATACAACTGGTAAATGCCAGACTACAACTGGTAAAAATGCCAGACTACAACTGGTAAAAATGCCAGACTACAACTGGTAAATGCCAGACTACAACTGGTAAATGCCAGAATACAACTGGTAAATGCCAGAATACAACTGGTAAATGCCAGACTACAACTGGTAAATGCCAGACTACAACTGGTAAATGCCAGACTACAACTGGTAAATGCCAGAATACAACTGGTAAATGCCAGAATACAACTGGTAAATGCCAGACTACAACTGGTAAATGCCAGAATACAACTGGTAAATGCCAGAATACAACTGGTAAATGCCAGAATACAACTGGTAAATGCCAGACTACAACTGGTAAATGCCAGAATACAACTGGTAAATGCCAGAATACAACTGGTAAATGCCTCTTGAGTTTAGTTCAACTGTCGCACCCAATTGGAACCCAACATTTTAAAAGCTTGTTCAACATTTGTAAACAAACACTATATTGCCCCAAAACATGGTTCAAACTAAGTTTTGATATCATGGAGGGTCAATCCTTACACCCATAGCTCTATGAATTTGAGAGTGGTGACATTTCTCCAGCCCCATCCCTCAGCTTTTCACTTTACCAGGGGAGGAGTCCCTTTATTGTAAATTTTCCCCCTACTGCTTATTGCCGCTTTAAGGAAAAATAATGTATTTGCTTATATATATATATATATATCTTTATTTTTTTGAGCAGTGTAACACTTAAACGACACAATGTAACTCCAAGTCAATCACACTTCTGTGAAATCAAACTGTCCACTTAGGAAGCAACACTGATTGACAATACATTTCACATGCTGTTGTGCAAATGGAATAGACAACAGGTGGAAATTATAGGCAATTAGCAAGACACCCCCAATAAAGGAGTGGTTCTGCAGGTGGGGACCACAGACCACTTCTCAGTTCCTATGCTTCCTGGCTGATGTTTTGGTCACTTTTGAATGCTGGCGGTGCTTTCACTCTAGTGGTAGCATGAGAGGGAGTCTACAACCCACACAAGTGGCTCAGGTAGTGCAGCTCATCCAGGATGGCACATCAATGCGAGCTGTGGCAAGAAGGTTTGCTGTGTCTGTCAGCGTAGTGTCCAGAGCATGGAGGCGCTACCAGGAGACAGGCCAGTACATCAGGAGACGTGGAGGAGGCCGTAGGAGGGCAACAACCCAGCAGCAGGACCGCTACCTCCGCCTTTGTGCAAGGAGTAGCAGGAGGAGCACTGCCAGAGCCCTGCAAAATGACCTCCAGCAGGCCACAAATGTGCATGTGTCTGCTCAAAAGGTCAGAAACAGACTCCATGAGGGTGGTATGAGGGCCCGACGTCCACAGGTGGGGGTTGTGCTTACAGCCCAGCACCGTGCAGGACGTTTGGTATTTGCCAGAGAACACCAAGATTGGCAAATTTGCCACTGGCGCCCTGTGCTCTTCACAGATGAAAGCAGGTTCACACTGAGCACGTGACAGTGTCTGGAGACGCCGTGGAGAACGTTCTGCTGCCTGCAACATCCTCCAGCATGACCGGTTTGGCGGTGGGTCAGTCATGGTGTGGGGTGGCATTTCTTTGGGGGTGTTCGCCAGAGGTAGCCTGACTGCCATTAGGTACCGAGATGAGATCCTCAGACCCCTTGTGAGACCATATGCTGGTGTGGTTGGCCCTGGGTTCCTCCTAATGCAAGACAATGCTAGACCTCATGTGGCTGGAGTGTGTCAGCAGTTCCTGCAAGAGGAAGGCATTGCTGCTATGGACTGGCCCGCCCGTTCCCCAGACTTGAATCCAATTGAGCACATCTGGGACATCATGTCTCACTCCATCCACCAACGCCATGTTGCACCACAGACTGTCCAGGAGTTGGCGGATGCTTTAGTCCAGGTCTGGGAGGAGATCCCTCAGGTGACCATCCGCCACCTCATCAGGAGCATTTTTTGAGCAGTGTGTGTTATTTATATATTTATTTATATATATATATATATATATTTTTTATTATTATTATTTATATATATTTATTATTATTCTATATATTTATTATTATTATATATTTTTTTCAACTACCTGGACCTGGTTTATAAAACGGCAGTGAGACAAGCTTTCGCCAAATGGATGTACTCTGTATTTACTGCTCTGCTGGCTGGCTGGCTGACTGGCTGGCTGACTGGCTGTCTGGCTGGCTAGCTCAACTCTACTGTATGGGGGATGGTCCCCTGGTGCAACTCATTATTAGGAAGGTGTTGTTAATATTTGGTATAGTCCGTGTGTAATCCTCCCTCCCTCCCTCCCTCCCTCCCGCTTTTCTTCTACCCTCTCCCCTTTCTCCCCATTTAGCTCTCCCTCCCTCTTTTTATGGGGGGTGAGAGGGTTCACTCTCATCCAGTGATTTGTTTTTCTCACTGCAGATGCACACACTCACACTCAAGCACACGCACCCATACCCACGCACCCACACACACGCACCCACACACGCGCACACGCACCCGCACCCACGCACCCGCACCCACGCACCCGCACCCACGCACACGCACCCACACACACGCACCCGCACGCACACACACACGCACCCATACACACATGCACGCACGCACACACACCCACACGCACACACACACACGCGCACCTACCCGCACGCACCCGCACGCACCCACGCACGCACCCATGCGCACACACAAACACGCACGCACACACACACACGCACGCACCCATACACACACACGCACCCATACACACACACGCACCCATACACACACACGCACCCATATACACACACGCACCCATACACACACGCACCCATACACACACGCGCGCACGCACACACGCGCGCACACGCACCCATGCGCACGCACACACACGCACCCATACACGCGCGCACACACACACCCATACGCACCCCCATACGCATCCATGCGCACACACGCACCCATGCGCACACGCACCCATGCGCACACGCACCCATGCGCACACGCACCCATGCGCACACGCACCCATGCGCGCACACGCACCCATGCGCGCACACGCACCCATGCGCGCACACGCACCCATGCGCGCACACGCACCCATGCGCGCACACACGCACCCATGCGCGCACACACGCACCCATGCGCGCACACACGCACCCATGCGCGCACACACGCACCCATGCGCGCACACACGCACCCATGCGCGCACACACGCACCCATGCGCGCACACACGCACCCATGCGCGCACACACGCACCCATGCGCGCACACACGCACCCATGCGCGCACACACGCACCCATACACGCACACACGCACCCATACACGCACACACGCACCCATACACGCACACACGCACCCATGCGCACACGCACCCATACACACACACACACATGCACACACGCACCCATACACACACACGCACCCATACACACACACGCACCCACACACACACTCACCCATACACACACACGCACGCACACTCACCCATACACACGCACACTCACCCATACACACACACACACGCACACTCACCCATACACACACACACACACGCACACTCACCCATACACACACACACGCACCCATACACACACGCACACATAAACACGCACACGCACCCATGCACACCCATACACACACACACACACACACCCATACACACACCCATACCCCCACACACCCATACACACACACAAGGTTTCCGTTATGAAAATGTTCCACCGGACAGGGAATGTTTTTAATTGATTGGACTTTTTAAAATGGATTAAAAATATATATATATAGTGCCTTGCGAAAGTATTCGGCCCCCTTGAACTTTGCGACCTTCTGCCACATTTCAGGCTTCAAACATAAAGATATAAAACTGTATTTTTTTGTGAAG